>NW_026611473.1:327500-570000 GCF_029633865.1 Lampris incognitus
AGGAGTTGGCTCAGTGGCAGGTAGACTGGCAGGCACAAGTCCATCAATGGCTACGTTCCAGCCAACACTGGTCCACAGTGGAGGCTTTTTAAGGGTGACGCCGATTGCTTGATGGCCAGCTGCTGTGCCGGGGTGAAGGAGGGGTCAGCAGGTGTCCAGGGAGAAGAGGGGTTAGGCTTGGGCTTTTGGCTCATGACTTCTATTTATTTAGCACTGGCCTACTGATCTGAGGAACGCTATAATGCTCGACTTCACTCAATGTGGCCAGGGGTGCTCGGGTTGGACCCGTCAAACTGGGCAGCGCTGGCCGCTGAATGTGGCCGAGGCTCGACAATGTATGTGGGCAGGGGTGGTCGCGCTGGCACTACAATCAAGCCCAAAGTCGCGCGACGTTTCGCTGTTTATGTACCTTCTTCAGGCGAGGCCTTATTCAACTAAGAGAGGCAGGGTTAAGCTTAAGGTTAGGGTTAGGCTTTTAAATCCGCATTCCCAAATACATTGCAATTAACCTTGTGCACTGTCCACCGACAAGGTGTTTAGATGGCGGCCACAGTCCCCCACCAACTACCCCACCGTCCCACGCAATCCAAAAATTCAATGGCGGCTAACAATGGTCCCTCAGTTTGGCTCAGTCGCATCATCGGGACCCCAATTTGGTCCCCTGTTTCACTACAACAAAGCCCAAAGTCGCGCGACGTTTCGCTTTTCTTCAACCCTCTTCAGGCGAGGGTTTAGACTTTTCCACGAGCGGCATGTCGGTGGCCTTCTAAGGCTCGTGAAAATCAAATCACTTGATTGGAAGCTGCCAATTTGCCATAACAATATGGAAGGACCTCTAAAATCTGTTGTACATACTTTGTGCTACTGCACTTACCAGCATGCTTTGTGTCTTGCACATTTCCTATGTTCTTGTGGGTTTCGAAACATGTGAACCAATGGAATGTATTTGCTCTTTGTATTTTTATTTGAATTTTGTTATTAGCCAATGATGTGGTGTGGAGTTGTTATGCCCGCGAAATCACGAGCTTCGCAACGGTCCATCTCCTCACGGAGAGGGAGGAGTTAGGCAGCCCGAGTGAGTACGACGAAGAGAGAGGGCCATTTTTCTGCTGCTCCGTCTAAGTACCCGTTTCGCGGAGACTTTATACACAGCCCGTGTACTAGGCCCGCATTTGAGGTCAGGAGTGTTGCGATTGGCCCGCGGTCGTATGCTTGCTGGTGGGCTTTGTTTTAGTATGCCGATTATTTTGTTTATGCCCCATAGCCAGTGTCGCCGCTAGCTAGCTAAGTGCATTTAGCATCCAGTGCTAGTGTGTTAGCTAGCCGACTAGAGTTGTGGAGGCTAGTCAGAAGTCATCGGGCTGCGCTGGACGGTGATCTAACTAGGGGAGCCGCTCTGCTCCATTCCTGGGACCTGTCTGCTATCCAAAGAGGACTCGCTTCATCTGCTCTATCTTCGCCAGGGTTGTTTGAACATTGCAACCTTTGGCCATTTGCTACCGGGGAGCCGACACATGCCAGCTGCTAGGCTAGCACTACGCCTTCCATCCTCTGGACTGCACACAGCCTCCCGGTCGAGTAACCCGAAAATTTCATTTATACTCACACACACACGCACACTTTTATCTCGTCGCCTGGGCATCGTGGCGGTGGCTGCCTTGCCCTCCGCTCAGAGAGCTGCTTTAATGTGCACCAACGGGCCCCAACGGAAAGTGCTGGGTATTTGTGTGTTCTTTTGATACTTTCTTCCTGTTTATTGTGACCGCTTGTCCCACCCTGTGTAATTTCAATTAATGTTTATTTAATCAGCAATACTACACTCGTGTGGTACTCTCTCTCTCTCTCTCTCTCTCTCTCTCTCATTATTATCAAATAAATCCTATTATTATTAATTATATTTCGGGTGTATTGGCAGCTCATTTTCCGCATATGCAAAGCCTAGGTTACTTATAGAGTGCTGGTAATAAGCTTGTACAGTAATTCAGTACACAGCAGAGTTATAAGATCTGCATTGACCACATGTTTGTTTCATTCTGGGAAGATATACCATTCACCAGCCTTAGCTAAGTGTAGTACTTTCACAGTGGAGGCACCGCGCTACTAAATTGATTATTATCTTGGTTAATTATTTCTATTATCAATTATCACTAATATTGTCATTAGTGACACTAGCCTACTAGTACACAGGAGGTTCAGCCAGCTCACCATTCCACCGCTGAGAACTCAGGATGCTGTTGCGCTATTGATTTGTATTGTAACACTTTAGTAACTGGTAGCATTAGGCTTTTGTCTTGTTTAAATGTGCTTGGCGTTGCCCGCCAGTGAAAAAGGGGTTACAAATAGCTTTACACTAGTCCAACTCACCGAGCAGGGGGCGACGTCCCTCTTTGTCGGAGTCCGTCGTAAAAAGAGAGAGTGAACCACAGCTCCGCCTCTAAATACGTCACTGGGAAATATGACACCACCTCCGGTGGGTGTGTGCTTTCCCCCGGGACAGACGTTCCCTAACCATGCCGTTGTCCCGGGAAAATGGACCCGCCCATCTGTTGGATCGCCAGGTCTTTCTCCGGAAACACCGGATGACGACCCAGTCGCCGGGGAGGTAGGAATGGAGAACCTTCTCAGCTGGGGTGGGGAGAGCAGCTGCCACCTGTTTGGGAGACTTGGGAGAGAGCAGAGGAGAGATTACAGCAGTGCTGTAGCATAGCATGCTCGTAAAGAGCGGTTTGGGGAAGAGCTCCCGGCGCAGGGCCCGTTCCCATGGTCGGAGGCCGTCCCATGACAATCTCAAAAGGACTAAGCCCTGCTCTGGAGTGTCTTTGTCGCACGCGCATGTACATAAGTACCAGAAGACGTAAGAAACTGTCTCTGTTGCCAGAGAGCACCAAAGTCCACGCCGAAAGCGTAGCGTGAATCCGTGTAGATGGTGACAGACCAGCCAGCTGCCAGCTCGCAGGCCGCAGAGAGGGCCGTGAGTTCAGCAGCCTGTGCAGAGAGGTGAGAGGGCAACGAGCTGCAATTAAGGCAAGCGGAGGCAGAGCAAACGACCCAACCAACCTGACATTGGCCGGTGGTAAGACAGCGGGAAGCCGACCCATCCACAAAAAGGACAACGTCAGGGTTGGCAAGAGGAGTGGAGCTGAGATCAGGCTGAGGTGAACAAACAGCAGAGACAGCTGCAACGCAGTCGTGTGGTTCACCATCGTCTGGTGAGGGAAGAAGGGTGGCGGGGTTAAGGACAGTGCAACGTTTGACAGTGATGGTGGGCATGTCAAGGAGCACAGTGTTGTAACGTAGCCACCGGGCTGCGGACAGCTGTGACCTTTTCTGTTCAAGTAGGAGGAGCGGGACCGCATGGGGAACCAGGAGAGTAACGTCGGAGTACCCCACGATGTCTCGCGAGGCCATCACAGCCTTTTCAGCAGCAGCGACGGCTCGAAGGCAGCGAGGCAAGCCAGCCGCTACCGGGTCAAGTTTGGCGGAGAAGTAAGCCACAGGGCGCAGCTTGCAGTCCCCCATGAGACTGACTGCAAGAGGACGGAGATCATGCAGCCGTTGCGCTCATCCACAGTTTGAGTGAATGCTTGAGCGGGCTCCGGATAGCCAAGAGTTGGTGCGATTTGGAGCTGGACTTTCAGTCCCTCAAAGGCTTTAGTTGCCTCTGGGGTCCACAAGAGGACCTGTGAGGCGGGTGCATGAGAGTCAATGAGGGCCCGAAGGGGTTTGTCAAAGGTTGCAAATGCCGGAACGAACAAGCGACACAGTAGGAAGCCATGCCTAAGAACAGGGTATCTGCAGGTTTCACTAAGTTAATTTCAAGACTTTATAAGACCTTTTTAATGCCACTTGGATCGGAATTTAAGACCAAGATCTACAACAAAATATATACATATGGTTGGTAAGCCCTAACGCCCAACAGCTGAATATTTAAATATTTGATTCGCGCGAGTGCAGTTTTATCGAAATGGTTAAACAAATGTATGTTTTGTGACACGCTGATGTTGTAACCGCATTTCTTGACGTTCAGACCGAATATTTAAAGATTTGATTCGCGGAATTTCGCGCGATTGCAAACAGATAAGCTGAAGTCCTCCTCCATGTTGAAAAAGCTGCCATAAACTACACGCTGCTGTGACTGGTTGATTCGCTGTGAGCATTTGATGACAAAACAACGAATCACAGCAGAGCGCGCAGCGGAGGTCCCTCCCCCCTCCATCTGGCCGATCAATTCTAGCATCAACTTTTCTTCTTCTTCTCTCGGCTGCTATTTTGTCATGACTTAGTTAGCATTTGTCCGCCAAATTCTGTATAGGCTATACCATTTAGCAATTAACCGCTCAGTAAAACCAACATCGGTATTCTTTTCGATAACTAGTTACATTAATATTACCTACAACCGTGAGTTGCAGGTAATATTGCCATGGTATCGCATCATCCAGGTCATTTCTTTGTCTATGGGGGATACATATTTGTTTTAATTACAGGGAATAGCATGCTATAGGTAACAGGTGCGCCTGATACGAACCTGGAATTCATGAAAATAGCATGTGTGTTAGAGTTTATGGGAGACCCCAAGCGCACGACACCAGACAGAGATGGGGTTAGCCGAAAACTGGCGTACTTTATTCAAACATAGGAAGGCAATGAGCGACAAGGAAAAAACGGAAAGTCCAAGGGGGGAAAAAACTCGCGGGTAATCCAAACGGGAACAAGGCAGGATACTTCCACGGGGAAACCTTGCAAGGGAAAAACATGAACCAAGGGCTGGGATGAGTTCGTAGAGAAAAGGACCGTGAGAGGAGAGTCGCCGCTACTGCGGGGAGGTAACAACACGAACTGACAACGGGCACGTGGGAGGCCACCAAACTTAAGCCCAGCCCTGATGACTAAGCCCGGCCCTGACGAGCCGATTGGCTGCCGGCATGGGGTGGGCGGGCCACGGTGCGGGGTGGGCGAGCCATAACACTTGTTTCCCTTTTATTTTCTTTTTTCCCCCTCAAAATTCACTTAATCCTACCAAATGACCACTTCTATTAGTGCGAGACCGAGGGTGAACAGCCGCTTAATTGTCAGTGCACGACCTCATCTGGTTTCAATAGTACGCGTTTTAAATGATCATTTTATCCTTTAAAGAATTCTGCTTACCCGTGCGATGAATCTCCCAGGGTTTTGCTGAGGGATCTCAGCGACACCGACCAAACGGACCACCCGCCTCTCCCTTTCTTCTTCTCAAACCTGGTGAGGTTATTGGGAGATCGGTGACTATGTCCTTGTCCCGAGATGATCGGTCAGCCGGTTGTCCGTCTGGCGGGGCGACGTGAGATCCCGCTTCTGACACCAAATTGTTGTGGATTTTCCTTTATCCTTTTAATGGGCTCTTGCCCCAGGAACCTCTGGGGAGAATAATCATCGGACAAATATTAAAGAAAACAGAGAATCTTTAATGCATCTGCAGATGGAGAGACATAAGGCCACACAGAGGTTCGTCTGTGAGGATATGCTCTGCCTCTGAGCTGGAGATAGTGGTTTTTTATAGAACAGTCCGTCGCGTCATACACTATGTTTCCTGCGTCAACTAAGGTGTAATCTTAAAAAGGAATGAAGGAAAAATCTACGTTAATCACGTTCTGTGCCTCATGAGTGTCTGTACGCCTGTTGCACTTGTCTTTTGCTCAACCTGGCCGTTCCTGGGATGCGGCAACGGGGAGGCAAGCATAATAACAGTTGCTATGTGGCCCCATGGAAGGTACGCATGAGAACAATGGTCATGTGTGTCTGCAGTGAATGAGAAGTTTCATACACACAGACAAGTGGAAAACCACAGAGTACATACGGAGTGCATATGGAGAACATTTTGTACTCCACATACATCACCAACATCCTGCTCAGCTCTCCCCTTCTCAGCCTCCTCCTGCTCAGCTGCACCACTCTCCTCTCAGAGCCTCACCGCAGCCACATCGTGATGACACGACTGGTACGAATGACATTGCGAGCTACTTGGTGCGCCGAGAGCTTGTGAATTCCGGTCTCATCCAGTTCAACGAGCGCCCAGAAAATTATTGGGCATGGAACTCCTCTTTCTTCAACGCCATTGAAGGACTGAACTTAACTGCCAGCGAGGAGCTCGACCTCTTGACAAAGTCGTTAGGAAAAGAGTTCTCAGAGCACGTTACAAGGATTCGCTATGTGCACGTCACCGACCCTGTAGTGGGCCTACAACATGTCTGGGAACGCCTAGAAGAGTGCTCCCCTGAAGTGATCGAGAGAGCGCTCTTCGAGAGGATAGAGAACTTTCCAAAAATCGCTGAGAAAGACCCCGTAAAGTTGAGGGAACTGGGAGACCTGCTGATGGAGTTAGACTCTGCTAAGTGTGAGGGCTACCTGCCGGGGATCTCGTACCTGGACACCGCCAGGCGTGTCAACCCGATCGTTGAGAAGCTGCCACACAGTCTACAAGAGAGATGGATAACTAAGGGTTCCCAGTACAAAGAGCAGCACCATGTCTCTCGCCCCCCCCCCATTCACCTTCTTCGCAGACTTCATCTGCAGCGAGGCACACAGAAGAAACGACCCCAGCTTTACTCTCCCTTCAGCTCCCTCGAAAACGTCCAACAAGTCCTCCACAGGGTCCTCAAAACATGAGCGATCAGAAAAGGAATCAAGACACGCCAAAAGGCATGTCTCCACCCACAAGACAGAGGTCTCAACAAACCGCTCAGCTTCTCAGTCACGCAGTTCGAGCAGCAAGCCTGGCGACAAAGGTAAACAATGTCCCATCCATCAGAAGCGCCATCCTCTAAAGAAATGTCGGGGTTTTCGAAGCAAGTCTCTTGAGGAGCGCAAAGCCTTTCTGAAAGAGATTGGTGCCTGCTACAGGTGTTGCTCCTCCACAACTCACCTGGCGAAGAACTGTAAGGCAACTTTGAAGTGCAGCGAATGTGAGAGCGATGACCACATAGCGGCGCTCCACCCTGGACCTCCTCCACGGGACAAAAAAGACAAGGACCCCACCTCAGAGCATGGCGGGGAGAGTGAAGAGGAGGCGCCTCCACCAGCAGTCATCTCTAAATGCACAGAAGTTTGTGGCAGAGGCCAAAGCCTCAGATCCTGTGCCAAAATCTGCCTGGTGAAGGTATACGCCAAAGCACACCCAGACAGAGCTAGTAACGTCTACATCGTCCTGGACGACCAGAGCAACAGATCTCTGGCGAGGTCTGATTTCTTCCACCTCATCCAAATCAGAGGTTCAGACTCACTGTACACCCTGCGTACATGTGCAGGTGTCACCGAGACATCTGGAAGAAGAGCCACAGGGTTCTTGGCGGAGTCGTTGGATGGAAAAAAACAAGTGTGCTGCTTCCAACACTCATTGAGTGCAACCATATGCCTGACGATCGGTCAGAAATCCCGACCCCAGAAGCTGCACAGCACCACAGCCACCTGAAGTCCATCGCTCGCAGAATCCCTCGCCTGGACCCTGAAGCCCAGATCCTGATACTTCTGGGACGCCACATCCTTCAGGTCCACAAAGTCAGGGAGCAACGCAATGGTCCTCCCAGCGCCCCCTATGCCCAACGTCTAGACCTGGGTTGGGTGGTTATAGGGGACGTGTGCCTGGGTTCAGCCCACAAGCCAGCAGCTGTGACTTCCTATCGCACCAGCGTGCTCGAAAACGGAAGGCCATCTCTCCTCACTCCGTGCCCCAACCGTCTCCAGGTCAAGGAAAGGTTCCTCCTTACAGCATCAAACATGACACCCCAGTCCCTGATGACGACAAAGTGGGGCTTTCCATCGAAGATCGTCTGTTCCTGGAGTTCATGGACAGAGAGATGGTGATGGACGACACCAACAGCTGGGTGGTGCCTCTCCCATTCCGATCCCCTCGTCGACGGCTCCCGAACAATCGAGACCAAGCTCTCAGCAGACTTACCTCTCCCCGCCGCACCCTGGAAAGAAAGCCTAAGATGAAAGCCGACTTCGTCAAACCTTCATGCAAAACATCTTGTATTTATTTATGTATTTGTATTATATAATACAGACAAGAAGGAAAAAGGCAGAGACAAACATTGAAAAAGTCAATTTCTGTTAATGTGTTTTACATGTTATGCATTGCATTTCAAATAAAAGTCCAAAAGTAAGACTAAGGTCCATTTTTGGTATTTTTGGTACTCACTATAGGGGGCTGTTTTACTCCAGAAACATACATATATACTGTTTATGTGTATGTGTATTTGTATATGTATATGTTGAGGAGCTGCTGTATCAAAATTAGTTGTCTTCCTCCAGAACTTAGTAAATTTGTCCATACATAGGTTCAGGGATAAAGTCCGCTTTTCTATGTTATATATTCATTTTATGATTCCAATCCATTCCTCTTTGCTGTAGCTCAGCATTTAAATAATTTTTCTTAGATTTGTTGGTTTAGTCAGTGTTTCCTCTACCCAAAATGTGTTATGCTTTTCTTTCACAAATGTGGGAATGATGGTCCAAAATTGCGTTAAAATGTACAAAACAGTGAAATTTATCTTGCCTGGCCGGCCAGCACTCTAGATGCTCAGCACCCAAAAGCTCTGATCCTAGAATCGCCTCTGGTCAGCGCCAATCTTGTTATACGCAGCAAAAGACTGTGGCTGACTAGATAGCTATATCAGATGGCATAATTTTCTTGAATTATTAATTGATTATTAGCATTACACAATGTGTGAATTAATGTAATGTTTGATTTTGCAGTTTGGATGAGAAAAAACCCCGCAAGTTGGGTGTGAGATGGATGAAAAAGAAGAATTCTGGAATGAGTTGGACGACATGGTGGAGAGGGTACCCAAGGAGGAGAGAGTGGTGATTGGAGCGGACTTCAATGGACATGTTGGTGAAGGGAACAGAGGTGATGAGGAGGTGATGGGAAAGTATGGAGTCAAGAAGAGAAATGTGGAAGGACAGATGGTGGTCGATTTTGCGAAAAGGATGGAAATGGCTGTGGTGAATACATATTTCAAGAAGAGGGAGGAACACAGGGTGACGTACAAGAGTGGAGGAAAGTGCACACAGGTGGACTATATCTTATGTAGAAAGCACCATCTAAAAGGGATTGGAGACTGCAAGGTGGTGACAGGGGAGAGCGTAGCCAGGCAGCATCGGATGGTGGTCTGTAGGATGACTTTGGAGACCAAGAAGAGGAAGCGAGTGAAGACACAGCCGAAGATCAAATGGTGGAAGTTGAAGAAGGAAGACTGTTGTGTGGAGTTCAGGCAGGAGTTAAGACAGGCACTGGGTGGTAGTGAAGAGTTGCCAGATGGCTGGAAAACCACTGCAGAAATAGTGAGGGAGACAGCTAGGAAGGTACTTGGTGTGTCATCAGGACAGAGGAAGGAAGACAAGGAGACTTGGTGGTGGAATGAGGAAGTACAGCAAATTATACAGAGGAAAAGGTTGGCAAAGAAGAAGTGGGATAGTCAGAGAGATGAAGAAAGTAGACAGGAGTACAAGGAGATGCAGCGTAAAGCAAAGAGAGAGGTGGCAAAGGCAAAGGAAAAGGCGTATGGTGAGTTGTATGACAGATTAGACACTAAGGAAGGAGAAAAGGACTTGTACCGATTGGCTAGACAGAGGGACCAAGCTGCAAAGGATGTGCAGCAAGTTAGGGCGATCAAGGATAGAGATGGAAATGTGCTGACAAGCGAGGAGAGTGTGCTAAGAAGGTGGAAGGAATACTTTGAGGGACTGATGAATGAAGAAAATGAGAGAGAGAGAAGGTTGGATGATGTAGGGATTGTGAATCAGGAAGTTCAGCGGATTAGCAAGGAGGAAGTGAGGGCAGCTATGAAGAGGATGAAGAATGGAAAGGCAGTTGGTCCTGATGACATACCTGTGGAGGCATGGAGATGTTTAGGAGAGATGGCAGTGGAGTTTCTAACTAGATTGTTTAACACAATCCTGGAAAGTGAGAGGATGCCTGAGGAGTGGAGAAGAAGCATACTGGTACCGATTTTCAAGAACAAGGGCGATGTGCAGAACTGTAACAACTACAGAGGTATAAAGTTGATCAGCCACAGCATGAAGATTTGGGAAAGAGTAATAGAAGCTAGGTTAAGAGGAGAGGTGACGATCAGCGAGCAGCAGTATGGTTTCATGCCACGAAAGAGCACCACAGATGCGATGTTTGCTTTGAGAATGTTGATTGAGAAGTATAGAGAAGGCCAGAAAGAGTTGCACTGTGTCTTTGTAGATTTAGAGAAAGCTTATGACAGAGTACCGAGAGAGGAGGTGTGGTATTGTATGAGGAAGTCAGGAGTTGCAGAGAAGTATGTAGGAGTGGTGCAGGATACGTATGAGGGAAGTGTGACAATGGTGAGGTGTGCGGTTGGAATGACGGATGGGTTCAAGGTGGAGGTGGGATTACATCAAGGATCGGCTCTTAGCCCTTTCTTGTTTGCAATGGTGATGGACAGGTTGACGGACAAGATCAGGCAGGAGTCTCCATGGACGATGATGTTCGCGGATGACATTGTGATCTGTAGTGAGAGTAGGGTGCAGGTTGAGGAGAGCCTGGAGAGGTGGAGGTATGCACTGGAGAGAAGAGGAATGAAAGTCAGTAGGAGCAAGACGGAATACCTATGCGTGAATGAGAGAGAGGACAGTGGAATGGTCAGGATGCAAGGAGTGGAGGTGACAAAGACATCTGAGTTTAAATACTTGGGGTCAACTGTCCAAAGTAACGGGGAGTGCAGTAGAGAGGTGAAAAAGAGAGTGCAGGCAGGTTGGAGTGGGTGGAGAAGAGTGTCAGGAGTGATTTGCGACAGAAGGGTACCAGCAAGAGTTAAAGGGAAAGTTTACAAGATGGTTGTGAGACCAGCTATGTTATATGGTTTGGAGACATTGGCACTGACGAAAAGACAGGAGGCGGAGCTGGAGGTGGCAGAGTTGAAGATGCTAAGATTTTCACTGGGAGTAACGAAGAAGGACAGGATTAGGAACGATTATATTAGAGGGACCGCTCAGGTTGGACGGTTTGGAGACAAAGCAAGAGAGGCAAGATTGAGATGGCTTGGACATGTGTGGAGGAGAGATGCTGAGTATATTGGGAGAAGGATGCTGAATATGGAGCTGCCAGGGAAGAGGAGAAGAGGAAGGCCAAAGAGGAGGTTTATGGATGTGGTGAGGGAAGACATGCAGGTGGCTGGTGTGACAGAGGAAGACGCAGAAGACAGGAAGAAATGGAAACGGATGATCTGCTGTGGCGACCCCTAACGGGAGCAGCCGAAAGTAGTAGTAGTAGGATGAGAAAAAAAAAGGAGCCGCTGTGGGTACCACATACTGGAATGAGAAGCATGCAAAAGTGTTTATGCACTTTGTGTTAAGTTTGATAAGTTAACTTTTGTTGGTGCCTATAATACAGTTAATACGGTAGCCTGTTTCGTTAGTCACTTCTCCAGCAGTCTTTACGGTAACCCTCCTGTTAGGAGGAAGGCGCGCTGCTAGTGAAAGGCACTTGTTGAAATGTTTGGTAGGCTGAGGCCACTTGCTGTTGAGAGCGCAAATAAAGTTCAGTTAAATAAGTACAGTTGTCTTATTTGAAACTAACATTGGTAGCAGAGGATGGTTGCCTCGAATGACTTCAGACAGCCTCCTGGATTTGACGAAAAGAAGCCGTATGAAAACTGGAAAAATTAAGTGGAAATATGGAGACGGGTGACGAACTTGGACAAGAAAAAGCAAGCGTTGGCTGTGGCTCTATCGTTGACAGGTAGAGCGAGGGATACTGCTTTAGGAATAAATGTGGATGATCTAAATAAGGATGATGGAATGACCACTTTGATTGGGGAACTTGACAAGATTTTTTTGAGAGAAGAGAAGGACCGGGCTTACGAAGCCTATTCTGAGTTTGATCGAATATCGAGGGAAAATGGCGTCTCGATGGTGGACTTTATTGTTGATTTTGAACAGAAATACAACAGGATCCGTAAATTCGAGATGGTTCTGCCCGACGCTGTTTTGGCGTTTAAACTACTGGATACAGCAAGTCTTGATGTGAAAGACAAGCAACTGGCATTGACTGCATGTGGTAAACACACTTTTGATTATATGAAGTCAGCACTGAAACGCATATTCGGAGAAAAACATGAGCAGAAGGCGGGAGCCATTAACGTGAGTCAGGATGCAGCCTACTACACAGATCAAAGAAAACCGCACCCACGAACCCAAAGTGTGCAAGCTAGAGGACCACTCGCAGGCACAAATCCACTTGATAAGTACGGAAGACGAACAAAGTGTGGGATTTGTCAAAGCACATTCCACTGGGTGAAAGATTGCCCACATAAGAAAGAACACGTAAAGATAACAGAAGAAAATAAATGCACAGAAGAACCTGATGAGTGTAATATAACGCTGTTTTCTAAGGAATCGGATACGGAAATATTCATGGTTGAGGCTCTGGGATCAGCTGTCATTGACACGGCATGCACAAGGACTGTCTGTGGTGAAAAATGGCTGAATAACTATGTAGGGGGACTAAATGAGAAAGAAGTACAGAAAATAGTTAACACAGAGAGTAGCAAGCCTTTCAAGTTTGGGGATGGGCGAGTTGTACATTCGACAAAAAAGGTCAAGATACCAGCCAAGATAGGAGAAACAAAATGCTGTAGACACAGAAGTGGTCCCATCTGACATCCCTTTACTGCTGAGTAAAACGTCGCTAAAGAGAGCAGGAGCTGTGCTGAACTTGGAGAACGATACAGCAATAATGTTTCGGCAACCGATAGCTCTGAAGATGACCTCCTTAGGACACTACTGTCTGAACATAATGGATAATGAGTCACCATGCGATACATATGAGAATGTGGTCCTGGCCATCACAGAGAATATGACTAAGGAACAAAAACACAAAGCTTTACTGAAACTTCACAAGCAATTCGGACATGCATCAGTTGACAAACTGAAGAAGCTGCTGATAAATGCTGGAAACTCTGATAACGAGAGCACTGCTATTCTAGAGGAGATAGTAGGAAAATGTGAGATTTGTCTTAAGTACAGCAAGCCTAAGCCTAAGCCCAAGCTTGCTGTTGGGTCTGCCCATGGCCTCCCGATACAATGAGACTGTGGCAGTAGATTTACATGAGCTAGAACCGAATGTGTGGTACCTGCACATTATCGATCACTTCACACGCTTCAGTGCGGGTGGCATTGTGACCTCAAAGAAACCAAGTGTGATAGTGAAATGCTTTGGACATTCCTGGATCAGTGTCCATGGTCCACCGGAGCGTCTCTTCAGCGACAACGGTGGCGAGTTCAACAACGAGGAAATAAGAGACATGGCAGAGAACTTCAACATCGAGATAAAGACGACTGCTGGCTATAGTCCAGCGGTCGGGAACCTATGGCTCGCGAGCCATATATGGCTCTTCCGGTGACGGCATATGGCTCCCAGACAATTTTGAGTTGAAAATTATTTTTTTTTCAAAAAAATCAGTTTGGAACTGATTTTAAAATACTTGTGATATTTCTTAATAATACTGTGTCATTTTAAAGTAAACAGAAATTAGTTTTGAAGATAAATTTCACGGGTCACCCGTGGGTCGGGTCGGGAACCAATGGCTCGCGAGCATTTCCGGGTCATTGTAAAGGTGAAGAAATCAATTTTATCAGATAGCCAACTAGTTTATCCGCTTCAACCCTTGTAACGGAAAAGATGGCGAAAAGAAAAAAAGACGATGATTACCGTGCATTCCAGGCTGCGTGGACAGAGGAATTTGCATTTGTGGAGAGAGCAGGATCTGCGGTATGTCTAATATGCAATGATAAAATTGCATCGATGAAACGGTCAAATATAAAGCGGCACTTCGATACGCACCATGCTTCATTTGCATCGAAATATCCAGCGGGGGACAGCAGGAGAAGGGCATGCGAGGAGCTACAGCGGAGAGTGCAGACGAGTCAGCAGCAACTACGTGTGTGGACCAAGCAAGGTGACGGGAATTCCGCTAGCTTTGCGGGGGCTTTGGCAATAGTAAGGAATGGAAAGTCATTCACAGATGGCGAGTATGCCAAAACATTCATGCTTGATGTGGCCAATGAACTGTTTGATGACTTCCCAAATAAAGACAAGATAATCAAACGAATAAAAGACATGTCCCTGTCAGCAAGAACTGTGCACGATCGTAGCAATCAAGTCGAGGAAACACAAATTAAGGACATAAACGCCGGGACATACTTTTCTCTCGCGTTAGATGAGTCAACAGACGTTAGCCATCTATCTCAGTGCAGTATCATTGCCAGGTATGCTGCAGGTGACACACTGCGTGAGGAAAGCTTGGCTGTTTTGCCAATGAAAGGGACAACAAGAGGAGAGGATTTATTCATGTCTTTCATGGAGTTTGCTAAAGAAAAAAAACTACCGATGGATAAACTTATTTCTGTCTGTACTGATGGTGCACTCTGTATGTTGGGGAAGAACAAAGGATTTGTAGCGCTTCTCCGTGAACATGAAAAGAGAGCCATCCTAAGTTTTCATTGCATCCTGCACCAGGAGGCGCTTTGCGCTCAGACGTGTAGCCAGGAGCTTGGCGAGGTGATGTCTCTGGTCATTCGAGTGGTCAACTTTATTGTTGCCCGAGCTTTAAATGATCGCCAGTTTAAAGCTCTGTTAGAAGAAGTTGGGAATCATTATCCCGGTCTGCTTTTACACAGCAACGTGCGTTGGTTGTCAAGGGGGAAGGTGCTCAGCCGTTTTGCAGCTTGCCTGAGTGAAATCCGGACTTTTCTTGAAATGAAAGGCGTCAAGCATCCTGAGCTAGACAACACTGACTGGCTCCTGCAGTTTCACTATCTCGTGGACATAACTGGCCATCTGAACCAGCTCAATGTGAAAATGCAAGGTATTGGAAATACAATCTCATCCCTTCAACAAGCAGTGTTTGCATTTGAAAGCAAGCTGGAAGTCTTTCTCAGGGACATTGAAACAGGTCGTCTTCTGCACTTTGAAAGACTGCAACAATTTAGAGATGCATGCTTAGCAAGTGACTCCACTCAACATCTGGATCTCCAGCAGCTAGCTGGCTTTACGTTCAATCTCCTGCAGTCATTCAAAGCACGTTTTGGAGAATTTCGTGCGCGCACTGGTCTTTTCAAGTTCATCACTCATCCACATGTGTGCAGTGGACAAAATCGACCTGACATGCATCCCCGGGGTCTCTATCGGAGACTTTGAGCTGGAAGTTGCTGACCTGAAGGCATCAGACATGTGGATGAGTAAGTTCAAGTCACTTAATGGAGAGTTGGAAAGTCTTGCGCGACAGCGAGCAGAGCTGGCGAGGGAACACAAGTGGACAGAAATTAAAAATCTTCAACCTGAAGACCAGCTGATTCTTAAAACTTGGAACGAGCTTCCTGTGACATACCACACAATGCAGCGTGTGAGTATTGCCGTATTGACCATGTTTGGCTCTACATATGCATGTGAACAGTCTTTCTCGCATATGAGGAACATTAAGACCAACCTACGCTCACGTTTAACTGATGGAAGCCTCAACGCCTGCATGAAGCTCAACCTCACCACGTATGAACCAGACTACAAGGCCATCAGCAAAACCATGCAGCACCAGAAGTCGCATTAAAAGTAAGACATATTTAATTTATTATACGTTAAAAATACTATATGCCTCTCAATGAAATATATTTAGAAATATTTGGCTTTTATGGCTCTCCCAGTCAAAAAGGTTCCCGACCCCTGCTATAGTCCATGGAGCAATGGCTTGCTGGAACGCCATAACCAAATGCTCAAAGATAATACTGAAGGTAAAACTTGACAACGGAGTTGACTGGAAAACTGCACTGGATTGGGCACTCATGGCAAAGAACACAGTGCAGAACGTACATGGCTTCAGCCCACATCAGCTGGTGTTTGGACAGAATCCGAACCCTCCCTCTGTGTTAGTGGATCAGCCACCTGCTTTGGAGGGAACTACTATGAGTGCATGGGTGGGACAGCACATAACAGCATTACATGCAGTAAGGAAAGCTTTCATAGAGGCAGAGTGCTCAGAGAGAATCAGAAGAGCTCTACGAAAGCAACTTCGTCAAACAGATGAGAAGTATGAAACTGGGGACAAGGTGTTCTACAAAAGGACAGACTGTGTTGAGTGGAAAGGTCCTGGAGTCGTGATACGACAAGATGGGGTGGTGATCTTTGTACACCATGGTGGGACCTATGTCAGGGTTCATCATTCTAGGTTGCAGAAGGTTGATAAGAGTGAAGTAGGTGCTAGTGAGGGTCTAGAGCACCCTGGGGAGAATGTTACTGAGGGCAATATGAAAGTACCTGTTACTGATAGTGATGTGGATGTTGATAACAATGACAGTGGGAACATACCTGGTACTGATTGTGACATAGATGTTGATATGAACAATGACGGTGAGGCTGGGGGTGTTACAGACAATGATACAGATGTCACTGAGGGTAACAATCATAAGGATAATCAACAGACAGGCATAAGGGTAGGAGCCTCCCTAGGGCTGAAAACAGGTCAAACAATCAGCTTTGTGGATAATGTAACAGATGCGTCTCACAGAGCTAAAGTGATGGGACGAGCAGGAAAGGCTACAGGAAATAACAGAAACTGGTACAGCCTACAGTACTTAGAACTATCTGACATCGCTGGTACTATGGGGTCAGCTGATCTTACTAAGGTAGACAATCTTCAGGTTAATCCACTGGATAGTGTAGAACTATGCTCTGATATGCAGGAAAATGATGTATTAGTCACAGGTGGTGTTTCATTTGATAAGGCTAAACTAGATGAAATAAGTAGCTGGAAGAATGATGGGGTGTTTGAGAAGGTAAAAGATATGGGTCAAAGGCATGTGTCCACTAGACGGGTGTGCACACTGAAAGAAACCCCTGATGGTGTAATACCCAAAGCGCGTCTTGTGGCTAGAGGTTTTGAAGAATTCAACACTAAAGATCTATAGAAGGACTCACCTACATGCTCATCAGAGTCCCTCAGACTACTCATGTCAGGTCTATGTCAGAATAAGTGGCATCAAATAACTTATCCAGAACAAAAGGATTCATCGTATTCTGTGGTCAGCTACAAAAGAACAGCTGGCAGACTGTCTGACCAAAAAGGGAGCCTCTTCCCTGGTATTACTTAAGGCACTGAATAATGGACAATGGAAGCTAGATGACTGAGTCTGACTGTTGATAACTGAGCATGAGCTCATTAAAAATTAATAATTAAAAATTATTGTTGCATACATTGATGCAACTGAGTTGCAACCTGTTGTTGTTTCTACTTGTTTCTGTTCTGTGTAAATGTGTATGAGTTGTCTGTTGTCATCATATACATTACGTTTTGCTAATGTTGTCACTTATTGCAAAGCAGTCCCTTCTCCCGTGGTTTTATTCATGATGTCATCAGCGATTAGTCAATGTCGACTTGACTTTCATCACAAAACAGCTGACTTCAAAAACTCTTAAGTCATACAACCCCTAACACACACACAAAGTTGCAAACACAAACATGCCCGTCCATCCATCCATCCTTTCCCCCACCTACCTTAGCGTCATGCTCCTGCAGGTGTGTTCCACTGGCGTGCAGGTAGTTAAAGAGGTCCTCAGAGGGCAGTGGTCTCTCCAGCATCAAGATCAACTCTTGCTCCACTTCAAACCTTTCATGCAGGGTCACTGCTGCACTCTTCCCCATCACTCCTGGGTGACCTGCAAGCAGCAGAAGCCCCAGTTCCAGGGGAAACCCAAACTTTTACCCATCTCGAGTCTGACAGAGACAAAGAGTTACAATGAGGTGGCTGAGAACAGCCTCAGGTTAAGGATTTTAACACAACCTAGTCAACGTACCTTTATACAGGGTATCTGCAGGTTTCAGTAAGTTAAATTTAAGGCTTTTTAAGACCTTTTTAATGCCACTTGGAATGGAATTTAAGACCAAGATCTACAACAAAATATAAACATATGGTTGGTAAGACCTAACGCCCAACAGCTGCTTGCTGGTAGCAGAACCCGTGGGTCAACCACAGGAATCGATTTTAAGCAATATTTCTTTAAAGAATGAAATGAGCAGATTAAGACACAGATTAATTGGAACATATTCATTCAATAAACGAGACTTGTCTTGATATGGTGCTACTGAACACACACCCGTCACTCATGGCATGAGCTTCAGTTCTGTGGCCTTACTCTCCAACTCTGCCTCAGCTTGTTTCAGCTCGCTCATTTTTTCTTTGTATCTCTTCCTGAGGATGTTGGACTTTGTGATGAGCTGAGCCATCAAGGTGCCGGACTTGCCCTCTGCTTGCTCAGCAAACTTGTCCGCATCCTTCTCCAGGCTGTCAGATACCTCCAGCAGAGTTTTCTTTTTTTTTTTTTAAGCTCAGCTATGTGGTCCTCTGCAGTTTTTCTCTTCTGCCCTTGTGCAGTGCTTTGCCTCTTCCTCTTCTCCAGGTCAAGATTTTCTCTGTATTTTGACCTTGCTGATCCCACAGAGATCAGCAGCTCCTTAGTGAGAGGGACCTTGACAACCCCCACAGATTGCAACATAGTCACAGACCAGTCTCTGGGCAATTACAGTGTCCTCCTGCAAGTTAACGGTCTCCACCTCCTTGTTAATGGAGAAGCTCCTCTCGACTGTTGCCTGTCCATGGGACAAGAGTAGAAGTTTCTGACAAAACTCCCAGAGCTCAGGGTAGGGTTGGCTGAGCAAGCCATGCAGAAACACATCAAGCCTCGTTTCTGTGGGCTGGAAGGACAGGAAGTGCTCGCTTTTAGCCTCAACAGATAGGAAGTTCCCAAACTGTTGGGTAATAACATCACCTGTAACAAAACAGATGAAAGGAAATAAGTGAAATATTATTTAGATGATTAATCATGATATTAAATCAGACAGGCTTATATCAGTTATTACTCTGTACTTTTGGTAATAATCAGGAACAACATTTCCAGAGCTATTCTATTAAACTATTCCTACCAGCAGAGACACCTCCTGACAACTGCTCGTCTTGCAGAAACTTCTGCACAAGTCTGCTCATTCTTCCCTGGCACCAGTCTGGGTTGGAGTACATGATAGTGGGGTCCAAACACGCCATCCGTCTCACGGTGGGGTATTTCAGGGGGCTCTTGTCTTGGACTTTCTTTAGGATATTTGACATACCCTTCACGCAGTCCTTCCTAAACTCGAGGGCAGTGAGCTCTCCTAAGCAGCTCTTTCTCTGCAGTTCCTGACAGATGGGTAATGGATTGTAAATAGAGCTGAATGACCTAACAATATTGCCTAGGTCTGTATATAATTTGATAGAAAGTAATACATCTAAATGATCAAACTACCTTCAGGGCTGCCTCAGCACCCAAGCCCGTCAACTTCCTTCAGGCGGACCCAGTTCTTCTGGTCAGCGACATCCAGTCTGACCAGCTGCAGTGGAGTGATGTCCTGGAGAAGCTTCCTCTTGGCAAAACGCCTCAGTAAACTCTGTCAACAGGAAAACTCTGTAAAGCAAATCCCCCTATAACCACATTCATCACTGAAAAAATTGCTATGTTGTTATTACTTTAAAATGATCTCTATCATCACTTCTATCAAAAGCATCACATCATCAAGAGTACAATGAGCGATAAGAGTTGAAATCAACGAGCAATATCAACCTATGCAGTGCTAGAATATAAATAATTAGATTACCTTGTACAACTCAGCCAAGTCTTTGAAGAGGAATGGCATCACTGGCTCGTCGGTCTGGTACTTTGTCAAAAAGGGACTGAAGGCCCTCGAGATAGCCATGATGAACTGCAGTTTGGCCAAGATGAGCGGATCTTGCTGAGCTGCTTCTATGGTATCAAATGAGCCTGTTCCGGGATTTGGAAGCTTCTTGGTTCTCACCGCATCCGCATACTTCACCACTTCTACAGCTCTCTCCACAACCGGCAGGTTCTCAATCCACCAGTGGCCACAGAATGGTAACGGGAAGACCGAGGATTTGGTGAGAGCAGTGAAATCCTCTCTCCTAGCTGGCACATTGTGGAAAAGAATGTGCATGGCCCTCACCACCTTCTCCTGCTGCCACATGGAGAAGCCGCATTTGAATGCGTTATGTAGGGTGTGGAGGCCACAGCTACCCACAACAAGCAGCTGGGCACCACCATACTGCTCAGCGTGCTCTTGCTGCAGAAGCTCAAAGAACTTCCAGTTCACATTGGGTCCATCCATGGAGATGGACACCAGGCTCCTGAGGTTCAGCTGCTCCACACACTCCTGAGAATAACATGAATATATACGATAAGCTTACCAATGGTTCAATGTAAAACATTGCTGTCTACACATCACTCAAACAGTTCACATTTAAATTAGCTAGCCTACACAGCATCATCATAATATTATAATAAAATGATGGCTAATATTGAATTACATTTCTAACATTTCAAGCAGCCAAGTCTACTCTTCTGACTAAAATGAGGCAACAAAAGATATTGAATGCTAATGGCATCTTTGTTAGCTTTCCCTAGGGTACTATTATTGAATACATCATGACATTGCCATAATCAACTAATCTGAAAATGAATGTAACGGTAACAATGAGTCAACATTTCTTAACAAATAATATCTAACATTAGCTAACAATAATTCAATAAATCCACGTATTACTCACTTTAAAATGTTGCAGTAAATCCTTAGCTGTTGAATGCCCCATGAACTGCGACCCCAGGTACCGTGATTGAACGTGATCTCCCTCCCAATAGCGCACACGCACGTCCAGTTGCTTACTTTTTGTAGTGTGGTTGAGGCTTTCGTCAAACATCAAAACAAACGTGCCCTTGTTTACTTTCCCATGGCGCTAATGTTGGCTGCCGTTAGTGTGACTGTTGTGTTGTCCGTCCTGCCAAGAATACACAGGAGAGGTTGTCTTGGTGGATGATGTGGTCTTTTATTATTAATATGTCTATCACTAACCGGCATCATCCATTTCTAATTTATATGACAGAAAATTATATAAGAGTGAACAAAAAAAAAAGTTACCGGCGTTTCTTCTTGGTTGATGCTAGAATGATCGTCCGGAGGGAGGGGGGAGGAACCTCCGCTGTGTGCTCTGCTGTGATTCGCTGTTTTGTCATCAAATTCCCCACAGCTAATCAACCAATCACAGCAGCGTATAGTTTCTGGCAGTTTTTTTCAAAATGGAGGAGGACTTCAGCTTATCTGACTGTAGTCGCGCGAATCAATTGTTTAAATATTCGGTCTGAAAGTCAAGACCTCTTTTCAACCAGCTAAAATGCGGTTACAACATTAACGTGTCACAAAACATACATTTGTTTAACCATTTCAATAAAACTGCACTCGCGCGAATCAAATGTTTAAATATTCAGTCTGAACGTAAAGGCCTCTTTTCAACCAGCTAGAAACCCTCCCTGGCCACAGTTTTCCAATTCACCTGCATTCTGTAATTGTTCTTGTTAAATTAAAGTGAATTGTATGTCAGGACTGACTGCAGTCCTGCATGTAGCCTACTTTTATTGTTGTGAAATAAATGTATCTGACCAATTTGAAAGTGTATACTTTTTGTGAGGAGCCATGCCCACTACCACAGTACAGTGGTGGAAAATAGTACATTTATTAAGGTAGGCTATTATAGCTACTTAGTTCCAATTTGAGGTAGCTTTACTTGAGTATTGCCATTTGATGCTACGTTATACTTCCACTCCATTACATTTCAGGGGGAAATATTGTACGTTCTACTCCACTACATTTATTAGACAGCTTCGGTTACTTTTCAGATGGAGCTGCGGTATGCCTACATTCAACACTAAGCTAATATCGTTTCTCTTTCCAGCCTCAACTGAACAAATCATCGAAATGGTTAAACAAATGTATGTTTTGTGACACGTTGATGTTGTAAGTAACCGCATTTTAGCTGATTGAAAAGCGGTCTTGAAGTTCAGACCGAATATTTAAACATTTGATTCGCGGAATTTCGCGCGATTGCAATCAGATAAGCTGAAGTCCTCCTCCATGTTGAAAAAGCTACCAGAAACTATACACTGCTGTGATTGGTTGATTTGCTGTGAGCATTTGATGACAAAACAACGAATCACAGCAGAGCACGCAGCAGAGGTCCTTCCCCCCTCCATCCGGCCGATCAATTCTAGCATCAACCTTTCTTCTTCTTTCGGCTGCCATTTTGTCATGACTTAGTTAGCATTTGTCCGCCAAATTCTATATAGGCTATACCAATTAGCAACTAACTGCTCAGTAAAACCAACATCGGTATTCTTTTCGATAACTAGTTACATTAATATTACCTACAACCGTGAGTTGCAGGTAATATTGCCATGGTATTGCGTCATCCAGGTCATTTATTTGTCTATGGGGATAGATATTTGTTTTAATTACAGGGAATAGCATGCTATAGCTAACAGCTGCACCTGATACGAACCTGGAATTCATAAAAATAGCATGTTGTGGAATGAATATGTACCGTATAAGTGTCAAATATTATCTTATGTCAGTTTAGGTGTTCAACAGATTTTTCGTTCGTTTTAAAAAGCGTTATTTTATTATTTTTGCGGAGCTACCGGAATGTGACTTACCACTGCTCAGAATTTTCATCTCTGCTGTGGATTTCCGGTTTCCAGAGGCTTCTATAAGAGATTCTATCTGACCAATAGATGTCGCTGGCAGAACACATTTATGCATTTCACCATAGAACGGTCTATTTACAACCTCACATTAGCTGCAGCCTATACTCTAGTCACGACTGCAAGTAGTTACCAGAATGATTCGCGCTCTGCACGCAACCCAAGCTAAATTAATCTTCACACAACACAAACGAAGAAGAAGAAATAGTCCTCTCCCGGACAGTTCTTTTTTAAGACCTTTGAGTAATGAATTTAATACCATTTTCCGACATTTTTAATGAATTTAAGACATTTTGAGGCCTTTAATTTAGATACATGAATTTAAGACTTTTTAAGGATCCGCGGACACCCTGAACACACACAACCGTGCAACACTTAAGTCAAAAATCCCGAGTCTAAACTGAATAACGTATGTGTGTGTGTCTGTGTGTGTGAAGCCAAAGTGTTTTTGCATGAGGAATCTGGACGGGGAGACAAGCAGCAGCAGTAAATAAATAGATTAATACTCATTATGAACAAGAACGCCCACTCGTGTGTCTGTAACTTTTTTTTCTTAACTTTGGGAAGTGGCACGGGACATCTAAAAGTTTGCTGACCCCTGTAGTAGCGGTCCATCCAGTGTGTGGAAATACTTCAGTAAAGTTGAAACCTGTACTACTGTCACTTGCAAAACAATGTCCTTTCTGGAATACAACAAAAGTACAAGTGCCATGCACACTCACCTGAAAAAGCATCCTCTAATGCCAGCTGCTGAGGAACGATCCAAACCCTCTCGACACCAGTCAACTGGCTACTTCACCAAACGCCCTGCCATAACAGGCCATAACAAGATGGCTCCAAATCACCAATTTGCTGGTGAATTTCATTGTGAAATATATTTGACCTTTAGTTGCAGTACATCAGAGAAAGCTTCATAGACCTACTGGCTTTTTTTAACCTGGCTACAATGTCCCATCTTACAACACGCTGTTGAACACTATTAAACAGCACTACGACAGCCAGGATCAAAGAGCAAAAACTGACTGAGCAAGACTATGAGTAGGCTTACAGGCTAGATCTTGCCTGAGTTTTGTTTACCTCAAGTGTTTTTCCTGACGTTTCAATTTTTCTTTTTTTGTACCTTAATGGGAGTTTTACCACATATAAGTTATTAATGCATACATTGATGCAGTTGAGTTGCAAGCTGTTGTTTCTGTTCTGTATAAATTATGTGTATGAGCTGTCTGCTGTCAGCATATACATTAAATTTTGCTAATAGGTTGTCACTTGTTGCAAAGCAGTCCCTTCTCCTGTGCTGTTAGTCAATGTTGACTCGACTTTCATCACAAAACAGTCGACTTTGAAAAAATCTGAAGTCATGTAACCCCTAACAGACACAAAAAAGTTGCACCACAAACATGCCTGCCTGCCCACCCATCAATCCATCCATCCATCCATCCACCCATCTACCTTAACATCATGCTCCTGCAGGTGTCTTCCTCTGGCTTGCAGGTACCCGCAAGGAGCAGCAGCACCACTTCCAGGGGAAACCCAAACTTTTCCCCATCTTCAGTCTGAAAGACACAAAGAGTTGTAATGAGGTTGCTGAGAACCGCCTCAGGTTAAGGATTTTAACAAAAACCAAGGTCAACTTACCTTTATAAGGATTAATTAAAGAACAATGAGAGATAGAGATGTTTTGATTTTAACTATGCAGTTAATGCACTGGGCACTACTGCTTCTGATAAAAAACTAAAAAGTTTCAAAAGATACTGACATTTCAAGAGCTTTTGGGGACAAAAACAATGTCACCATTGTGAAGGTGTCCACCTTTTCTTTGGGAATTTGTAAGGCCACCTTCAGGACAGACACACACAACACCTGTAGTTAAATTATATGCTTTACACTTCTGGTCAAATCTGAATGTCCGACACCTTTTATAAGAGAACACAAGCCGTTTTCTGTACAATCGCTACGTATTTCGTATGCGTAATGTCACCGAAATGTGATTTATAACAATTAACTTACTCCCACGTGTATTACAAAAAGACTTGACATGGGCCATTTGAGACCACTGACATTATGTAGACCAGTGACAGACCTTAGTCGGTATGCAGATATTGGATCGTCGACAGCAGAATGGTCACCAGAAACTACAAAGTTATTTTCCTGCAGCTGCACTGCTTTCACACTGCCCAAAAAAACCCGCTAACATGCGCCAATTTACACTGACCAAAGGCGGACATGAGCGGGGTTTTGCCAGTGTGAAAGCAGTAACATGTCCATTTACATTACTGCCACGTGGTAATTAATCACAGCCTCTGAATAAGCACAAAGCCTTTGCATACCAACACGGCCGAATGGGTCTCCATGTTAACTGTTCCAATAGATTTGATCATTCTTCCAACGCATGCCAGGCTAACCACATGCATACAAACCGCTTGTCACTCAACAAGTCAAACAGACTGACGAATGGATGACGTTGCTGACTAGTGAGCCGCTATTGCAGCAGTGTCGTCAACCAGCACTTGCCCCCATCGGCGTTACCGTTGGCCTAACATGACATTTAACATCCTGGGACTTCACAACTATATTATTCATAACTGCCTGGTTTACTACTAACAAAAGACGTGGGATGAGTATTAATCTTAACAATACGACTGGCTATTTCTCGCAAATTCACTGATTACACTGCGGCCGTCACCACGTGACACGTTTTCCTGCGTAGTGGCTGCTTAGCTCGCTCACATACTCAAAACTCTTTTCCAAACACGAGGCGAAACAAAGAACAGCTCAACACCACATTAGCCAACATCTTACACAATGTGTTAATTACCTCGTCTACTGTATCTGTGGCGAACAAATCCATATTGTACGTGGTCAAAATATGCTTAGTTTCTTTCGTTCGTAAAACGCGCTTACCGAAATAGAAGCCATTTTGTAGATGGTCCCAGGCACGTTCGCAAGCCCCCCCCCCCCACACACACACACACGGGACGTCATTTTAAAGGCCCAGTTGTCCTCCATATGGGAACAGGTCTGAATACAGCGGCATGTACAGTATGAAAGATATGAGCAAAAACGCCATGTCGACTCAAATGAACCGCTGGGTCTCAATGACACAGCAGCTCGCTCAACGGTAAAATGGCTGACGGAGCCTGTGTGGCAAATAACGCGCGGAACATGGCGCCAAGCTTGCAGGACAAAAGACAGGTTTTGACCAGTGTCTCTGGCCAGCCCCTCGCTCACAAACCTAATGTTACGTTTCCCAAGTTAAGTGGCGAAGACACGTTCAAGTCGGCGACATTAAAAAAAAACAGCCATTTTAGCTATCCACATACACACAAGTTGTCTTCACTCCAGTTGGTAACCCGTGTTAAGGCCGGCATTAGCTGCTAAGTAGGCGTTATAACCTGATATAAGAAAAAATATGTCCCACAGAATACCACACAAAACAGCTTGCATTGACTTATGTGCACATTACATTAAGGCGCAACGTTATTTCTCAATCAGCAATATTCGGAAACTTTACATCTGGATAAAAATAAAGTTACCTCCTGTCACGACCTCCTAACGAAACGCAGCGGACACGGGCTCGTCACAACATGGCGGCGATCAGGATAATGACCTCCCATCACCCCACGCGTGCGTCCCGCCCCTAAAGCGCCCGCCAATTATATTCAATTTTTAAAAACAGTATTTTATTTCAAATTGTTTATGTGATGAAAGAATACTGTTTCACTTACACAATGTGTTAATTACCTCGTCTACTGTATCTGTGGCGAACAAATCCATATTGTACGCGGTCAAAATATGCTTAGTTTCTTTCGTTCGTAAAACGCGCTTGCCGAAATAGAAGCCATTTTGTAGATGGTCCCAGGCACGTTCGCAAGCCCCCCCCCCCACACACACACACACACACACACACACACACGGGACGTCATTTTAAAGGCCCAGTTGTCCTCCATATGGGAACAGGTCTGAATACAGCGGCATGTACAGTATGAAAGATATGATCAAAAACGCCATGTCGACTCAAATGAACCGCTGGGTCTCAATGACACAGCAGCTCGCTCAACGGTAAAATGGCTGACGGAGCCTGTGTGGCACATAACGCGCGGAACATGGCGCCAAGCTTGCAGGACAAAAGACAGGTTTTGACCAGTGTCTCTGGCCAGCCCCTCGCTCACAAACCTAACGTTACGTTTCCCAAGTTAAGTGGCGAAGACACGTTCAAGTCGGCGACATTAAAAAAAACAGCCATTTTAGCTATCCACATACACACAAGTTGTCTTCACTCCAGTTGGTAACCCGTGTTAAGGCCGGCATTAGCTGCTAAGTAGGCGTTATAACCTGATATAAGAAAAAATATGTCCCACAGAATACCACACAAAACAGCTTGCATTGACTTATGTGCACATTACATTAAGGCGCAACGTTATTTCTCAATCAGCAATATTCGGAAACTTTACATCTGGATAAAAATAAAGTTACCTCCTGTCACGACCTCCTAACGAAACGCAGCCGACACGGGCTCGTCACAACATGGCGGCGATCAGGATAATGACCTCCCATCACCCCACGCGTGCGTCCCGCCCCTAAAGCGCCCGCCAATTATATTCAATTTTTAAAAACAGTATTTTATTTCAAATTGTTTATGTGATGAAAGAATACTGTTTCAATTCTTCGTTTTCACATCTAGGCAAATATTACGTGTTATATGGGTCCAAATTAAGTTACCTGAATCTGATCCATCCATTTCCCTAACCGCCTATCCTGCTCTGAGGTGGCGGGGATGCTGGAGCCTATCCCAGCAGTCACTCTGACCTTTCAGGCTAAACACGATTTCATTTAAATTCCATTTAGCTGCAGTTAATTGCGATTACATGCGCTTGACCCATGCCAAACTCGGAATGACACAACTGAATCAGGTGTGTATATATACACTCACTGGCCACTTTATTAGGTACACCTTGCTAGTACCGGGTTGGACCCCCTTTTGCCTTCAGAACTGCCTTAATCCTTCGTGGCATAGATTCAACAAGGTACTGGAAACATTCCTCAGAGAGTTTGGTCCATATTGTCATGATAGCATCACGCAGTTGCTGCAGATTTGTCGGCTGCACATCCATGATGCGACTCTCCCGGTCCACCACACCCCAAAGGTGCTCTATTGGATTGAGATCTGGTGACTGTGGAGGCCATTTGAGTACAGTGAACTCATTGTCATGTTCAAGAAACCAGTCTGAGATGATTCGAGCTTTATGACATGGCACGTTATCCTGCTGGAAGTAGCCATCAGAAGATGGGAACACTGTGGTCATAAAGGGATGGACATGGTCAGCAACAATACTCAGGTAGGCTGTAGCGTTGACACGATGCTCAATTGGTACTAAGGGGCCCAAAGTGTGCCAAGAAAATATCCCCCACACCATTACACCACCACCAGCAGCCTGAAGCGTTGATACAAGGCAGGATGGATCCATGCTTTCATGTTGTTGACGCCAAATTCTGACCCTACCATCCGAATGTCGCAGCAGAAATTGAGACTCATCAGACCAGGCAACGTTTTTCCAATCTTCTATTGTCCAATTTTGATGAGCCTGTGCGAATTGTAGCCTCAGTTTCCTGTTCCTAGCTGACGGGAGTGGCACCCGGTGTGGTCTTCTGCTGCTGTAGCCCATCTGCCTCAAGGTTCGACGTGTTGTGCGTTCAGAGATGCTCTTCTGCATACCTCGGTTGTAATGAGTGGTTCTTTGAGTTACTGTTGCCTTTCTATCAGCTCGAACCAGTCTGGCCATTCTCCTCTGACCTCTGGCATCAACAAGGCATTTTTGCCCACAGAACTGCCGCTCACTGGATATTTTCTCTTTTTCGGACCAGTCTCTGTCAACCCTAGAGATGGTTGTGCGTGAAGATCCCAGTAGATCAGCAGTTTCTGAAATACTCAGACCAGCCCGTCTGGCACCAACAACCATGCCACGTTCAAAGTCACTTAAATCACCTTTCTTCCCCATTCTGATGCTCGGTTTAAACTGCAGCAGATCGACTTGACCATGTCTACATGCCTAAATGCATTGAGTTGCTGCCATGTGATTGGCTGATTAGAAATTTGCATTAATGAGCAGCTGGACAGGTGTGCCTAATAAGGTGGCCGGTGAGTGTATATTGTAGCGAATTCGGGGGTCAACGCAACCACAGGAACTGCCGCGGCCGGGAAGCGAACCCGTATCGCCCGCACCGCAGGAGACATCGCTAACCGCTAGACTACAGGGTCAGACCCGCGAGCCAGCGGCCAGCGTGTCTTCTTATCCATGCACGTTACAATATTCTGATTTTGGGTGGTGATGGATGAGACGCCAGTCAAAGCAGAAAAAATATTTTAAAGTTGAGACTTAACATTTCTGTGTGGTTCACACTTTACAGAACATGTGCGGGCCAGTTAATATAAGATGTCGGCCCACAGTCGGCCCACGTGTTATGCACCATTACAGTGCCACCATTGCCAGACTTGGCCCGCCTTCGGTGAAAACACCACTTGTCGATGGTTTAAGGGCACATTTCGGCCAGAGTCGTCTGCTATGTGGGAGGTGATTCTGGATGTATTCAAGAGCTTTTGTGGATTAAAGTGTTGTTGAAGTGTGACCATTATAGAATAATTCATTACCCAAACCGCTCATCCTGCTGTCAGGGTCGCGGGGATACTGGAGTCTATCCCAGCTGTCATTGGGCGGCAGGCAGGGAGACACCCTGGACATGCCGCCATGCCATCATAGGGCAGGAATATTAGTCTAACTGTTCTAATATCAGCTGTTCCACCATGGTTACTACCTCAACCAGCAGTAGATTTCTCTATATTGGATGGTTTACACTCAAAAAGAAACACGGTCAATGTGCAGGCTTATGTGGACACTGTTATAAATAAAATATATGAACACTATTTACGTTAATACTAATTAGGATATTGTAATATATCCATACTCCCGCTAAGAGGCGCTGCTGTTTTCAGGAGTTTCCGGGTTGTGGAGTTCTCTCATGGATGTATTAAAGTATTATAGTTCTACTATAATACTTCCTTGGGTTCTCTTTTTTTTTGTGAAGATTTTTTTTTAACAATTTCAAACTTACAAACAACATGGCAATAACATTTCCATGTTCGCACAATAGGACCTGGTGCATACAAAGGAAAGATTGAAAAAAATAAAACAAACGAGAGGTTGAAATAACATCAATATAAAATACATAAAATTAAACAGGGCTAGGGCTTTTTGGTTAATTATATTCTTCTATTATACTAAAACGTTTTACTGCATTTTTTATTTTCATGACTTTAAGGGCCTTTGTATAAGCAAGAAACTCTCTGCGAAATACACAAAAGTCAGGTTTCACTTTCACATATTTTGATTTGTGTTTATAACATTTCCCGAAAATAAGAACGTCGTTGACCAAAAAGTCATCGTTGCTATTGTCCATGGCAAGTCAATAAACAATGTCCTTCCGAGAAAAGTTTTCCAGTTGGAAAACCCTTGGGTAAAGCCAGTCATGTACATCAAGCCATAAAGTTTCATAATTCACACATTGGAAAAATAAATGATCAGTCGTTGGAGCATCATCACAAAATACACAATTATTGTTTTCAATTCCAAATCGCTGTCGTAACAATTCACTGGCTGGATACACTCCATTTAAAAATTTAAAATGGATTTCCTTTGCTTTGGGATTTATGGGGAATTTAAGATATTTAGTTAGTAACATGTGAATAGTTCTTTGAGTAGACTTGTGAAATTGAGTTTCTGTAAGATACTATAGAGTATGAAATGTTATTAAACATATTTATATAATTGTTTTATTTGGGAATCTGACTTCATTAAAATCACAGCCTCCAACTAAAAGTTGTGGGAGACAAGGGGTGATAGAGTAGAATATGTTAAAATTCCTTTGATTAATAGATTTGGGGATTGCTTTAGTTATAGATTTAAATACGTAACGGTTTCCAATTAAATCATATTTAAGGCAGAAATTCTCAAACGATATGATACAGCCACTACTATCAACTACGTAATTGGGTCACTGACCAAAAACCTTTCACCATCCAGTCCTTGTTATAAAATGATTTCTTTTTAACCATAATATATCTATTATTCCATAATGGTGTATTATGTGGGGTGAAATTGCGACTGTATAAGAGTTTCTAGTATAAAAAGACCTGCTGGTGAACAAGGGAAAATTCAATCGGGAGTCTTTGAATACTGAAGTCACATTTAAGTAACAATTCTATACTTCCCAACTTCTTAACTGTTTCTCTGGGAAAATGGAACCAAAAGCTATTGTTGTTCAGAAAAGACTTTAGCCAATTGATTTTCAACGTTCCATTTACAAAATCAAAACCGATAGCTTGTAGGCCTCCATCTTTAAAATCTCTGCTCTCTTAACTTAGTGGATTTTCATTTTCCAAAGATAATCAAAACTGACCTGATAGATCTTTTTAATAGCTCTACTTGGAATAGCCATCGAGTATGCCAGATACATGCACCTTGAAATGCTTTCCGTTTTAGTCAAAAAGATTCGACCTAATAAACTAATGCCTCTCCATAACCAAGAGTTAAGTCTAGTTTGGCATTCATCCACTACCTTCCACACATTCATATTTTGATACATATTTATGTCCAAGTACTAAACAGTGGATTTTACAGAAATGCTGTATGCCTCTGTTAAATGACCCTGATGAACTGGCATTAACTCACACTTGTTCAAATTTAACTTTAGACCAGAGGCTTTGGAGAAAAATCTGAATCATTTGAAGTATTCCGGGGACTTCAGTTAGCTGCTTCATAAAGATGGTTGTATCATCTGCTAACTGGCTAATGATTACTGGTTTCCCAAGTACATCTAATGGAGTGATAGTTGAATTTTTAATAAAGACAGAAAGCATTTCTGTAGCAATTATAAAGAGAGAAGGGGAAATGGGACAACCCTGCTTAACGCCGCGTTTGGTTATAAATCAGGGTGACGTACCTCTTGGTAAAGAGACTGAACAATTTGTATTTTCATAGAGATTCATGTTTTGAAACTTATCCCCAAAACCTAATAACATTAAACAATGGCATTTTTTTTTGAAAAAAGTGCTCAATTGAATCAAATGCTTTATAAAAGTCAAGAAATAGAATAAAACCATCATCTTCTATTAAATGTCTATAATCTAAAAGATCAAGCATTAAGCAAATATTGTTGTGAATGGATCTACCCTTCATGAAACCAGGTTGAGAATCCCTTATAATTTTATGTAGATTCTTTTTTAACCTATTAGCATAAATAAGGGTCACGATTTTGTAGTCGTTGTTGAATAATGTGATTGGTCTAAGATTATCTAATATTTTGGGGTCCTTATGAAGCTTGGGAATTAAAGTTATTATAGCTTGTTTCATAGTGGAAGGAAATTTAATATTGTCAGTTGATTCTTTTAACATAAGAGAGAATGTAACTTTAATAAGTCCCAAAAATGTCTATAGAAATTGGCAGTAAGTCCATCCCTACCTAGAGATTTGTCTAAAGACAAACTCATTACTGCTTTATCCAGCTCATCTGAAGTAATTTCAGCATCACACAACCATACGAACACATCAACAATACAGAGAATACGAGCTTTGATATTGTTGAAGAAGTCAGCATCCTGAACAGAAAAGGTTGAATAATACAATTTACTGTGTTAGTAATTAGTATTAGTATTGAGTAGCAGCAGAATACTTCACAACTGCTATCATTAAACGTTTATTGACATGCTACAGTACCAGAGAAAAAGTAAAATCTATGTTAACATTATTTTATTATAATGTTAAACTTTATTTCACTCTCTCTCTCTCGCACACGTAAGGAATCCAGCTTTGGTAAGGAATGAGCTTTGGCTCAAGACAAATCAAACAATAGCAAACAAACAAACCAACACAAAACCCATTTCTGTCACGTATCTGGAAAGAACCCAAAAGCAGACGGGACAAGCAGGTAAGGGAAGAAATCAAGTCTTATGGCCGGACTTGATGAAGCAGCAATCATTGGCAACGCTGTCTTCGGGAGGGGGGCGGAGTCGGCTTGTGTTCGTCACGTCAATGCGTCTCTGTGTGTGTCGGAAAAAACAGTGCTTCGGCCTGGAGTCGCCTTGTCACCAAAGTGGGGAGGCGCTCTCCTTCCAGACTGCCGGCCCTCGGACAGATGCAGTTGGCGAACGCATGCAGTACGAGGGTGGGTGTTTGAATTAAAATAGGGATCGATTGGCCACTAAATTGGGAGAAAAAAGGGAAAAATCAAAAATACATTTAGAAAAAAAAAAAAAAAAGAAATCAACTCTTCATCCAAGTGGCCCATCCCAGGGGTAGAGCAGGAGTTGGCTCAGTGGCAGGTAGACTGGCTGGCACAAGTCCATCAATGGCTACGTTCCAGCCAACACTGGTCCACAGTGGAGGCTTTTTAAGGGTGACGCCGATTGCTTGATGGCCAGCTGCTGTGCCGGGGTGAAGGAGGGGTCAGCAGGTGTCCAGGGAGAAGAGGGGTTAGGCTTGGGCTTTTGGCTCATGACTTCTATTTATTTAGCACTGGCCTACTGATCTGAGGAATGCTATAATGCTCGACTTCACTCAATGTGGCCAGGGGTGCTCGGGCTGGACCCGTCAAACTGGGCAGCGCTGGCCGCTGAATGTGGCCGGGGCTCGACAATGTATGTGGGCAGGGGTGGTCGCGCTGGCACTACAATCAAGCCCAAAGTCGCGCGACGTTTCGCTGTTTATGTACCTTCTTCAGGCGAGGCCTTATTCAACTAAGAGAGGCAGGGTTAAGCTTAAGGTTAGGGTTAGGCTTTTAAATCCGCATTCCCAAATACATTGCAATTAACCCTGTGCACCGTCCATCGACAAGGTGTTTAGATGGCGGCCACAGTCCCCCACCAACTACCCCACCGTCCCACGCAATCCAAAAATTCAATGGCAGCTAATAATGGTCCCTCAGTTTGGCTCAGTCGCATCATCGGGACCCCAATTTGGTCCCCTGTTTCACTACAACAAAGCCCAAAGTCGCGCGACGTTTCGCTTTTCTTCAACCCTCTTCAGGCAAGGGTTTAGACTTTTCCACGAGCGGCATGTTGGTGGCCTTCTAAGGCTCGTGAAAATCAAATCACTTGATTGGAAGCTGCCAATTTGCCATAACAATATGGAAGGACCTCTAAAATCTGTTGTACATACTTTGTGCTACTGCACTTACCAGCATGCTTTGTGTCTTGCACATTTCCTATGTTCTTGTGGGTTTCGAAACATGTGAACCAATGGAATGTATTTGCTCTTTGTATTTTTATTTGAATTTTGTTATTAGCCAATGATGTGGTGTGGAGTTGTTATGCCCGCGAAATCACGAGCTTCGCAACGGTCCATCTCCTCACGGAGAGGGAGGAGTTAGGCAGCCCGAGTGAGTACGACGAAGAGAGAGGGCCATTTTTCTGCTGCTCCGTCTAAGTACCCGTTTCGCGGAGACTTTATACACAGCCCGTGTACTAGGCCCGCATTTGAGGTCAGGAGTGTTGCGATTGGCCCGCGGTCGTATGCTTGCTGGTGGGCTTTGTTTTAGTATGCCGATTATTTTGTTTATGCCCCATAGCCAGTGTCGCCGCTAGCTAGCTAAGTGCATTTAGCATCCAGTGCTAGTGTGTTAGCTAGCCGACTAGAGTTGTGGAGGCTAGTCAGAAGTCATCGGGCTGCGCTGGACGGTGATCTAACTAGGGGAGCCGCTCTGCTCCATTCCTGGGACCTGTCAGCTATCCAAAGAGGACTCGCTTCATCTGCTCTATCTTCGCCAGGGTTGTTTGAACATTGCAACCTTTGGCCATCTTGCGGCGGGTGGAGGCTGCTGCCGGGGAGCCGACACCTGCCAGCTGCTAGGCTAGCACTACGCCTTCCATCCTCTGGACTGCACACAGCCTCCCGGTCGAGGAAGCGATGGGTTGTGAGTAACCCGAAAATTTCATTTATACTCACACACACACGCACACTTTTATCTCGTCGCCTAGGCATCGTAGCGGTGGCTGCCTTGCCCTCCGCTCAGAGAGCTGCTTTAATGTGCACCAACGGGCCCCAACGGAAAGTGCTGGGTATTTGTGTGTTCTTTTGATACTTTCTTCCAGTTTATTGTGACCGCTTGTCCCACCCTGTGTAATTTCAATTAATGTTTATTTAATCAGCAATACTACACTCGTGTGGTACTCTCTCTCTCTCTCTCTCTCTCATTATTATCAAATAAATCCTATTATTATTAATTATATTTCGGGTGTATTGGCAGCTCATTTTCCGCATATGCAAAGCCTAGGTTACTTATAGAGTGCTGGTAATAAGCTTGTACAGTAATTCAGTACACAGCAGAGTTATAAGATCTGCATTAACCACATGTTTGTTTCATTCTGGGAAGATATACCATTCACCAGCCTTAGCTAAGTGTAGTATTTTCACAGTGGAGGCACCGCGCTACTAAATTGATTATTATCTTGGTTAATTATTTCTATTATCAATTATCACTAATATTGTCATTAGTGACACTAGCCTACTAGTACACAGGAGGTTCAGCCAGCTCACCATTCCACCGCTGAGAACTCAGGATGCTGTTGCGCTATTGATTTGTATTGTAACACTTTAGTAACTGGTAGCATTAGGCTTTTGTCTTGTTTAAATGTGCTTGGCGTTGCCCGCCAGTGAAAAAGGGTTTACAAATAGCTTTACACTAGTCCAACTCACCGAGCGGGGGGCGACGTCCCTCTTTGTCGGAGTCCGTCGTAATAAGAGAGAGTGAACCACAGCTCCGCCTCTAAATACGTCACTGGGAAATATGACACCACCTCCGGTGGGCGTGTGCTTTCCCCCGGGACAGACGTTCCCTAACCATGCCGTTGTCCCGGGAAAATGGACCCGCCCATCTGTTGGATCGCCAGGTCTTTCTCCGGAAACACCGGATGACGACCCAGTCGCCGGGGAGGTAGGAATGGAGAACCTTCTCAGCTGGGGTGGGGAGAGCAGCTGCCACCTGTTTGGGAGACTTGGGAGAGAGCAGAGGAGAGATTACAGCAGTGCTGTAGCATAGCATGCTCGTAAAGAGCGGTTTGGGGAAGAGCTCCCGGCGCAGGGCCCGTTCCCATGGTCGGAGGCCGTCCCATGACAATCTCAAAAGGACTAAGCCCTGCTCTGGAGTGTCTTTGTTGCACGCGCATGTACATAAGTACCAGAAGACGTAAGAAACTGTCTCTGTTGCCAGAGAGCACCAAAGTCCACGCCGAAAGCGTAGCGTGAATCCGTGTAGATGGTGACAGACCAGCCAGCTGCCAGCTCGCAGGCCGCAGAGAGGGCCGTGAGTTCAGCAGCCTGTGCAGAGAGGTGAGAGGGCAACGAGCTGCAATTAAGGCAAGCGGAGGCAGAGCAAACGACCCAACCAACCTGACATTGGCCGGTGGTAAGACAGCGGGAAGCCGACCCTTCCACAAAAAGGACAACGTCAGGGTTGGCAAGAGGAGTGGAGCTGAGATCAGGCCGAGGTGAACAAACAGCAGAGACAGCTGCAACGCAGTCGTGTGGTTCACCATCGTCTGGTGAGGGAAGAAGGGTGGCGGGGTTAAGGACAGCGCAACGTTTGACAGTGATGGTGGGCATGTCAAGGAGCACAGTGTTGTAACGTAGCCACCGGGCTGCGGACAGCTGTGACCTTTTCTGTTCAAGTAGGAGGAGCGGGACCGCATGGGGAACCAGGAGAGTAACATCGGAGTACCCCACGATGTCTCACGAGGCCATCACAGCCTTTTCAGCAGCAGCGACGGCTCGAAGGCAGCGAGGCAAGCCAGCCGCTACCGGGTCAAGTTTGGCGGAGAAGTAAGCCACAGGGCGCAGCTTGCAGTCCCCCATGAGACTGACTGCAAGAGGACGGAGATCATGCAGCCGTTGCGCTCATCCACAGTTTGAGTGAATGCTTGAGCGGGCTCCGGATAGCCAAGAGTTGGTGCGATTTGGAGCTGGACTTTCAGTCCCTCAAAGGCTTTAGTTGCCTCTGGGGTCCACAAGAGGACCTGTGAGGCGGGTGCATGAGAGTCAATGAGGGCCCGAAGGGGTTTGTCAAAGGTTGCAAATGCCGGAACGAACAAGCGACACAGTAGGAAGCCATGCCTAAGAACAGGGTATCTGCAGGTTTCACTAAGTTAATTTTAAGACTTTTTAAGACCTTTTTAATGCCACTTGGATCGGAATTTAAGACCAAGATCTACAACAAAATATATACATATGGTTGGTAAGCCCTAACGCCCAACAGCTGAATATTTAAACATTTGATTCGCGCGAGTGCAGTTTTATCGAAATGGTTAAACAAATGTATGTTTTGTGACACGTTGATGTTGTAACCGCATTTCTTGACGTTCAGACCGAATATTTAAAGATTTGATTCGCGGAATTTCGCGCGATTGCAATCAGATAAGCTGAAGTCCTCCTCCATGTTGAAAAAGCTGCCAGAAACTACACGCTGCTGTGACTGGTTGATTCGCTGTGAGCATTTGATGACAAAACAACGAATCACAGCAGAGCGCGCAGCGGAGGTCCCTCCCCCCTCCATCTGGCCGATCAATTCTAGCATCAACTTTTCTTCTTCTTCTCTCGGCTGCTATTTTGTCATGACTTAGTTAGCATTTGTCCGCCAAATTCTGTGTAGGCTATACCATTTAGCAATTAACCGCTCAGTAAAACCAACATCGGTATTCTTTTCGATAACTAGTTACATTAATATTACCTACAACCGTGAGTTGCAGGTAATATTGCCATGGTATCGCATCATCCAGGTCATTTCTTTGTCTATGGGGGATACATATTTGTTTTAATTACAGGGAATAGCATGCTATAGGTAACAGGTGCGCCTGATACGAACCTGGAATTCATGAAAATAGCATGTGTGTTAGAGTTTGTGGGAGACCCCAAGCGCACGACACCAGACAGAGATGGGGTTAGCCGAAAACTGGCGTACTTTATTCAAACATAGGAAGGCAATGAGCGACAAGGAAAAAACGGAAAGTCCAAGGGGGAAAAAAACTCGCGGGTAATCCAAACGGGAACAAGGCAGGATACTTCCACGGGGAAACCTTGCAAGGGAAAAACATGAACCAAGGGCTGGGATGAGTTCGTAGAGAAAAGGACCGTGAGAGGAGAGTCGCCGCTACTGCGGGGAGGTAACAACACGAACTGACAACGGGCACGTGGGAGGCCACCAAACTTAAGCCCAGCCCTGATGACTAAGCCCGGCCCTGACGAGCCGATTGGCTGCCGGCGTGGGGTGGGCGGGCCACGGTGCGGGGTGGGCGAGCCATAACACTTGTTTCCCTTTTATTTTATTTTTTCCCCCTCAAAATTCACTTAATCCTACCAAATGACCACTTCTATTAGTGCGAGACCGAGGGTGAACAGCCGCTTAATTGTCAGTGCACGACCTCATCTGGTTTCAATAGTACGCGTTTTAAATGATCCTTTTATCCTTTAAAGAATTCTGCTTACCCGTGCGATGAATCTCCCAGGGTTTTGCTGAGGGATCTCAGCGACACCGACCAAACGGACCACCCGCCTCTCCCTTTCTTCTTCTCAAACCTGGTGAGGTTATTGGGAGATCGGTGACTATGTCCTTGTCCCGAGACGATCGGTCAGCCGGTGGTCCGTCTGGCAGAGCGACGTGAGATCCCGCTTCTGACACCAAATTGTTGTGGATTTTCCTTTATCCTTTTAATGGGCTCTTGCCCCAGGAACCTCTGGGGAGAATAATCATGGGACAAATATTGAAGCAAACAGAGAATCTTTAATGCATCTGCAGATGGAGAGCCATAAGGCCACAGAGAGGTTCGTCTATGAGGATATGCTCTGCCTCTGAGCTGGAGATAGTGGTTTTTTATAGAACAGTCCGTCGCGTCATACACTATGTTTCCTGCGTCAACTAAGGTGTAATCTTAAAAAGGAATGAAGGAAACATCTACGTAAATCACGTTCTGTGCCTCGTGAGTGTCTGTACGCCTGTTGCACTTGTCTTTTGCTGTACCTGGCCGTTCCTGGGATGCGGCAACGGGGAGGCAAGCATAGTAACAGTTGCTATGTGGCCCCATGGAAGGTACGCATGAGAACAATTGGTATGTGTGTCTGCAGTGAGTGAGAAGTTTCATACACACAGACAAGTGGAAAACTACAGAGTACATACGGAGTGCATATGGAGAACATTTTGTACTCCACATACATCACCAACATCCTGCTCAGCTCTCCCCTTCTCAGCCTCCTCCTGCTCAGCTGCACCACTCTCCTCTCAGAGCCTCACCGCAGCCACATCGTGATGACACGACTGGTACGAATGACATTGCGAGCTACTTGGTGCGCCGAGAGCTTGTGAATTCCGGTCTCATCCAGTTCAACGAGCGCCCAGAAAATTATTGGGCGTGGAAGTCCTGTTTCTTCAACGCCATTGAAGGACTGAACTTAACTGCCAGCGAGGAGCTCGACCTCTTGACAAAGTCGTTAGGAAAAGAGTTCTCAGAGCACGTTAAAAGGATTTGCTATGTGCACGTCGCCGACCCTGTAGTGGGCCTACAACATGTCTGGGAATGCCTAGAAGAGTGCTCCCCTGAAGTGATCGAGAGAGCGCTCTTCGAGAGGATAGAGAACTTTCCAAAAATCGCTCAGAAAGACCCCGTAAAGTTGAGGGAGCTGGGAGACCTGCTGATGGAGTTAGACTCTGCTACGTGTGAGGGCTACCTGCCGGGGATCTCGTACCTGGACACCGCCAGGCGTGTCAACCCGATCGTTGAGAAGCTGCCACACAGTCTACAAGAGAGGTGGATAACTAAGGGTTCCCAGTACAAAGAGCAGCACTATGTCCCCCCCCCCCCCATTCACCTTCTTCGCAGACTTCATCTGCAGCGAGGCACACAGAAGAAATGACCCCAGCTTTACTCTCCCTTCAGCTCCATCGAAAACGTCCAACAAGTCCTCCACAGTGTCCTCAAAACATGAGCGATCAGAAAAGGAATCAAGACACGCCAAAAGGCATGTCTCCACCCACAAGACAGAGGTCTCAACAAACCGCTCAGCTTCTCAGTCACGCAGTTCGAGCAGCAAGCCTGGCGACAAAGGGAAACAATGTCCCATCCATCAGAAGCGCCATCCTCTAAAGAAATGTCGAGGTTTTCGAAGCAAGTCTCTTGAGGAGCGCAAAGCCTTTCTGAAAGAGAATGGTGCCTGCTACAGGTGTTTCTCCTCCACAACTCACCTGGCGAAGAACTGTAAGGCAACTTTGAAGTGCAGCGAATGTGAGAGCGATGACCACATAGCGGCGCTCCACCCTGGACCTCCTCCACGGGACAAAAAAGACAAGGACCCCACCTCAGAGCATGGCGGGGAGAGTGAAGAGGAGGCGCCTCCACCAGCAGTCACCTCTAAATGCACAGCACACCCAGACAGAGCTAGTAACGTCTACATCGTCCTGGACGACCAGAGCAACAGATATCTGGCGAGGTCTGATTTCTTCTACTTCATCCAAATCAGAGGTTCAGACTCACCGTACACCCTGCGTACATGTGCAGGAGTCACCGAGACATCTGGAAGAAGAGCCACAGGGTTCTTGGCGGAGTCGTTGGATGGAAAAAACAAGTGTGCTGCTTCCAACACTCATTGAGTGCAACCATATGCCTGACGATCGGTCAGAAATCCCGACCCCAGAAGCTGCACAGCACCACAGCCACCTGAAGTCCATCGCTCGCAGAATCCCTCGCCTGGACCCTGAAGCCCAGATCCTGATACTTCTGGGACGCCACATCCTTCAGGTTCACAAAGTCAGGGAGCAACGCAATGGTCCTCCCAGCGCCCCCTATGCCCAACGTCTAGACCTGGGTTGGGTGGTTACAGGGGACGTGTGCCTGGGTTCAGCCCACAAGCCAGCAGCTGTGACTCCCTATCGCACCAGCGTGCTCGAAAACGGAAGGCCATCTCTCCTCACTCCGTGCCCCAACCGTCTCCAGGTCAAGGAAAGGTTCCTCCTTACAGCATCAAACATGACACCCCAGTCCCTGATGACGACAAAGTGCGGCTTTCCATCGAAGATCGTCTGTTCCTGGAGTTCATGGACAGAGAGATGGTGATGGACGACACCAACAGCTGGGTGGCGCCTCTCCCATTCCGATCCCCTCGTCGACGGCTCCCTTACAATCGAGACCAAGCTCTCAGCAGACTTACCTCTCCCCGCCGCACCCTGGAAAGAAAGCCTAAGATGAAAGCCGACTTCGTCACACCTTCATGCAAAACATCTTTGATCGCGACCAGGCTGAGTTGGCCCCACCACTACCGGAGGGAAGTGAGTGCTGGTACTTACTTATCTTCGGCGTCTACCACCCTCAAAAGCCAGACAAGATCAGGGTTGTCTTCGATTCCAGCGCTCAACATCACGGCATCTCCCTGAACGATGTGCGTGCTACTTACCGGCCCGGATCTGAACAACAGCTTGCTGGGAGTCTTGCTGCGCTCCCGAAGAGAAACAGTGGCTGTCATAGCGGACATCGAGCAGATGTTTCACAGCTTCGTCGTTCGAGAAGACAACAGAGATTTCTTGTGTTTCCTGTGGTTCAACAACAACGACCCCAACCGAGAGATTGCCGAGTATCGCATGAAAGTCCACGTATTCGGCAACTCACCATCCCCAGCTGTCGCCATCTATGGACTTCACCGAGCAGCAGAACACAGCTCCAGGGAACACGGAATGGATGCCAAGCACTTAGTGGAACGCGACTTCTACGTCGACGACGGCCTCGCTCTGGCTGGGTTGCGTCCCGAGGGGCAGCCGTGAGTAGAGGGAGGAGTCGTTGGCAGCTTGACTGGAGGTGGCCACTTGCTGTGTATTTAGCATAGCAGCACACTCAGCTGCTCCCTCAACCTGTAGTGCGATGGTAATTGCTCTGGACAGCAGCAGATCGTCTTTTTCCAGCAGGAGAGTCTCACGCACCTTTGCGTTGTTGGTGTGTTCGATTAGCTGGTCGCGAACCATCTCGTCCTGAAGCGCGCCAAACTTGCATGAGCTAGCTAGCCCTCGCAAATTAGCTACGTACTGCCGCACAGACTCACCAGGCAGTTGGTGTCGCTGACGGAATATAAATCGCCGAAGGAGGGCACTCTGTGGAGCAGCGAAATGGGTGCTCATAAGTCCCACAGCTTCGTCAAAGTTTGTGACGTTCCCCAGAGTCCCGAGCACACGATGACCCTCTGCTCCCAAGCAGTGTAGCAACAGAGCCGTCTTCCTAGCCTGGCTCACGTCGTCGAGCCCTGAGGCGATGATGTAATTTTCAAAACTATGTAGCCAGCGAGTCCATGGTACCGGAGGCTCGCCAGGTAACGCCAGGAAGGGGGCAGGTGGTGGGAGAGAGATATCAGCCATCCTCGTCGCCAATATTGTATTGAGAAATCACGTCAGGACACAGCGCTGTCGCTCGACACAACCTCTACGTTGCATTCTTTATTTAGACTGACACAGCATCACAGGCAGACCCGATCAAACAACCCAGAGCCCGCAGGCATCACCAAGCGATCCCAGCACAATAGAACAGCACCAAATCAAATGCAGCACTGTCGATGTGTGCAGACATAACAAGGGGCTTACCAGCGTTTCCCATTGGAAGTAACAACCCCTTTCAGCCCGCGATTTAGCAAACACCGTTCACATGTGTCGCACCGGGCATTCATGCAGCATAAGCCTCGGTTTGTAGCTAAGAGCCGTTCACAATGTGCTGCACGAGGCCTACCTACACATGTAGCCTGAGCCTCGAATGTTGCTAGTGCTAGCTAACGTTAGCTAGTACAAGAAGTGAATCTCTTGTGCTGCTTAGCTACGGGTGCTTAATAGTGACGAGCATAATCGTTCAATAAACATTAGGCTCACATGCATCGAAACTGACGATATTAAATGATTCCAAGTAGAAAATTCAACAAGCCAACTAGCTCGATAGCATTTTGCCTTGGCGTGGGACTGACAAGCTAGCATAAGCTAACGTGAGCTAGTGAAAATTCGCACACATTAAAATGTATCTGGATGTAACGTTACATGTATATAGACATCTCCGATATCGTTATGCAAGCAGGTGAGCGGCTAACGTTAAACCGGAATTAAGCAAGCGAGACTGTGTGGCTAGCTAGGATTAGCAGGCCCCGTTTATAGCAGCTAGCAGCAGGTCTGTCTTCTAACGTCAGGCGTAGCCAATCGCTCGGTTGGTTGTCGGTGTGATAACGTGGCAATATTCGCTAACTTTTAAAAAAAAAAATATTCGCTAACTAAACGTTAGCTAGCTTATGCTAGCTAGTCGTTTCCTAGCCAGGCTAGCTAGCTATGAACGTATAAACTGCCGTGCGATAACGTTATAATTAGCTTTAATCAGTCACTTAAAAATCACACCCGAGTGTGCCAAAATGTTACAAAAACATGTCGATATTCAATGTTTACTGGGGTTTTTCGCGCTTCGGCTCACTTCTTACCGAGAAATTGGCACTTGGCACAAGTTGGCCGTGAACTTGACTTCTCCTCAGGGCTCCAAGCAGTGAAAAGAAAAATGGCATAAAATCAAGAGATTTTGAGAACCAAAGTTTGGCTACGTCAGTAGTCACGTGACATACTGGATGGAAAAATAGTCTTTGGTTTTAAGTCAGTCAAATACATTGAACCAATGAGGCCCTGATTTCCATTGCATTAAAGTGAGTTTAATACATATATAGACCCAAAATATCATAAATACCATTATATCGGGTCCAATCAAATAAAAAACACGCTTTAATTGAATGGCAGCATATGATCACTTTTTACTGTGTGGATGCAAACAGTGAAACTTATGTAACCCCTTTTTCACTGGCGGGTGAAGTAATACTTGGGGTAGTATTGGTCGAGGATCAATGATCACACCGGGTTAGAGAACTCAGGATTAATCGTGGCTCAGTAGGCAGACGTAATAACCATACGTGGTAGTGGTGTAACCATAATAACAGTCCGGGTAGTACATAACACCTAGTGTAGTTCCAGTGGATATACATGGCATTTCTATCACTACAACCAGCTGCACTGATGTTTGCTCGGGAGCTACAGACGCCTGTGGATCTGGTCTTTGGCAAGCCGCCAAACCCACCAGTACGAGTGCCGCCGGGCCAGGACTATGTAGACGCACTACAGGACCGGATGGAGGCTCCTCATCAGCTGGCTCCAGAGAATATGGCTTCTGCAGGGGAAAGGCAGAAGAGAGCCTATGATGTACGTTGCCACCGCAAAGAGTACCAGCAGGGGGACAACGTATGGGTGTATAACCCACGGCGAACGAAGGGACGGTCCCCAAAGCTGAACAGCAACTGGGAGGGGCCCTGCCTCATCCTGAAGAGGATCTCAGAGGTCATCTATAGAGTGAAGCTCCACAGCCGCCCTCGGATAGTCATCCTTCACCAAGATCGCCTCGCACCTTACTTAGTACAGACCAGGCTACCGGGGTCCAGGGAGGGGGTAAGGACACTGCTGGATCAAAGCCAACCTCCCTGGATGTCAGCAAGGAGCTACCATTAGAGCATCTTGTTTTGGGCCAGGGAGGGGGCGGGGACACTGGGTTTACAGAGCTGCCCTCCCTGGCCAGGAATGGAAACAGCGGTGACGTCGAAGTCGACGGTGGGGGCTCAGACCCAGCGGATGCAGAGCCGCCCCCGTCATCCATCAGCAGCCCGCGGCAAGGAGCAGCCCGGGATGGGAGAGGTGCTCGGCGGAAGAAACCCTCATGGTGGATGGACCCATCCACATGGGATTTGGGTTAGGCCAACGGGACGTTGGTCTTTCAAGGAAGGAGGCAGTGTGGCGAATTCAACTAGAGTGTTCCTGCTCCAAGTTCATTTGCATGTTACCCACGGTGCAACTGAAATGTCGATGTTTTGGTTATGTTGTGGGCTATTGAACACGTTAAAAACGGGCATATCTGTTACAGATAGCGGGGATGCGGTGCAAGGTGATGGGGACGTTACGAGAGAAGTTGATTAGACAACATGCTATTTCCCACCATGAGGGTAAAGAGTAGGCATATAGATAAGGTCGCTTCTGTGGCCAAGAAAAGGATCAAGCTGAGACCAAAACGAATTTGTGACTGTTATGACTAGCTTGGCTTGCGGTCATTAAAAGCTTGCTTGCTAACTCTGAAAGGTTTGCTGAGAAGTCCATTATTTGACCACGTGGAAATATCATCATGTTAATTTTATGTCAACCCATTTGGCCCCGTTACACTGGGAGGAGCCATTGCATATGAAGCCCCTGCCCCCCCCCAAAAAAAAACAAAACAAACAAAAACAAAACAAAAATAAAAAATGATGTCAGTCATTTATTTGCGACTGTTGTGCGGACTGTGTGTGTTGAGCAGCGACCCCCGGTACACCCTTGTTACAGTCGTTTTTGCTGACCCGGAAGTTGTACTGTCAAGCAAGCGCCACAAACAACGCGCGCGGACAGCCTGGACACGGCAGCACTGGCACATCCTACAAGATTAATAAAGTGTGAGTATTAATCATATACGTTTTGATGCAAGCTGTGCCTTGCCCCTTTAAGGAGAGGGCTTAGTGGGTATTGTGTGTGTGCGTGGGGGGGGGGTGATGTAGACGCAGCCGTGTGTGTGTGTGTGTGTGTGTGTCTGTGTATTTTCTGTTTGTAGCCGCAGCCGCGGAGACGCTAGTTTGCCGACAGATAGGAAGGTAGCCACCGTTACCAGTGATGATTTGTATGCATCACAGGGAGGGAGGGAGGCTGCCGTGTGTTAAATGGGACTGCAGTGCAGTGCAGTGGCCGGCCCGTTCTCCACCGCGGAGTTGGTCCGGACTCTTTATGAAGTTGTTACCAGCTACGAGCCAGGCTAAGCTAATTAGACTAGCGAGACACCCACCGGAGGCTTCCAACTACGGTTCGGAGCCGCGACGCTGGAGAGGTAACAGTACTAGACGTGCTGCTGCACTAGACGTTTTGTTGTTTTGTTGTGTTAAGTTACAAGTAAAGCTGAGCGTCGCTGTGTAAGTTAGCTTTTACCTAATCAACGTTAGCCAACTTGCTAGGTAGGCTGTTGCTCTGCGTGCGCGTTTTCATTTTTGGGGTAGCATGCGGCAATAGCTTTTGTTAAAAAGCATGCTAATTTGCCCTGGGAATCAGTGGAGGCTGATGGAAGTGCCCCATTTGTATCTTAACTGTCATCTTCTCTCTATAGACACTGTGGGACCTGAGCATGACCCAAACAGACCTCACCTACGATGCAGTCCCAGGTAGACCAGTATAGTATGGTCTATAATAGCAGATCATGATCCAGCTCAAGGTTATTGTAGTTCACTAAAACTGAACTAAAACCAGGTGTGAAAAGAGAAGAAAAAAAAACGTTTCAGTTCACTGAAATAAAAATAAAACTTGACTTTAGAGGAGCAAGAAGAGGAAGCGAGTGAAGGCAGAGCCGAAGATCAAATGGTGGAAGTTGAAGAAGGAAAACTGTTGTGTGGAGTTCAGGCAGGGGTTAAGACAGGCACTGGGTGGATAGTGGAGAGTTGCCGGACGGCTGGGCAACCACTGCAGAAATAGTGAGGGAGACAGCTAGGAAGGTACTTGGTGTGTCGGCAGGACAGAGGAAGGAAGACAAGGAGACTTGGTGGTGGAGTGAGGAAGTACAGCAAAGTATACAGAAGAAGAGGCTGGCAAAGAAGAAATGGGATAGTCAGAGAGATGAAGAAAGTAGACAGGAGTACAAGGAGACACAGCGTAAAGCTAAGAGAGGTGGCAAAGGCAAAAGGCGTATGGTGAGTTGTATGACAGGTTAGACACTAAGGAAGGAGAAAAGGACTTGTACCGATTGGCTAGACAGAGGGACCGAGCTGCAAAGGATGTGCAGCAGCTTAGGGTGATGAAGGATAGAGATGGAAATGTGCTGACGAGCGAAGAGAGTGTGCTGAGAAGGTGGAAGGAGTACATTGGGGGGCTGATGAATGAAGAAAATGAGAGAGAGAGAGCAGGTTGGATGATGTGGGGATAGTGAATCAGGAAGTGCAGTGGATTAGCAAGGAGGACGTGAGGGCAGCTATGAAGAGGATGAAGAGTGGCAAGGCAGTTGGTCCTGGTGACATACCTGTGGAGGCATGGAGATGTTTAGGAGAGATGGCAGTGGGGTTTTTAACTAGATTGTTTAACTCAAACTTGGAAAGGGAGAGGATGCCTGAGGAGTGGAGAAGAAGCATACCGGTACCGATTTTCAAGAACCAGGGCGATGTGCAGAACTGTAGCAACTACAGAGGTATAAAGTTGATCAGCCACAGCATGAAGATTTGGGAAAGAGTAATCGAAGCTAGGTTAAGAGGAGGAGAGGTGACGATTAGCGAGCGGCAGTATGGTTTCATGCCACGAAAGAGCACCACAGATGCGATGTTTGCTTTGAGAATGTTGATGGAGAAGTATAGAGAAGGCCAGAAGGAGTTACATTGTGTCTTTGTAGATTTAGAGAACGCATAAGCCAGGGTGCCGAGAGAGGAGATGTGGTATTGTATGAGGAAGCCGGGAGTTGCCGAGAAGTATGTAGGAGTGGTGCAGGATATGCACGTGGAATTGTGACAGTGGCGAGGTGACAGATGGGTTCAAGGTGGAGGTGGGATTACATCAAGGATCGGCTCTGAGCCCCTTCTTGTTTGCAATGGTGATGGACAGGTTGACGGATGAGATCAGGCAGGAGTCTCCATGGACGATGATGTTCGCGGATGACATTGTGATCTGTGGCGAGAGTAGGGTGCAGGTGGAGGAGAGCCTGGAGATGTGGAGGTATGCACTGGAGAGAAGAGGAATGAAAGTCAGTAGGAGCAAGACGGAATACCTGTGTGTGAAAGAGAGGGAAGACAGTGGAATGGTCAGGAGTGGAGGTGACGAAGGCATATGACTTTAAATACTTGGGGTCAACAGTCCAAAGTAACGGGGAGTGCAGGAGAGAGGTGAAGAAGAGAGTGCAGGTAGGGCGGAGAAGAGTGTCAGGAGTGATTTGCGACAGAAGGGTGCCAGCAAGAGTTAAAGGGAATGTTTACAAGATGGTTGTGAGACCAGCTACGTTGTATGGTTTGGAGACAGTGGCACTGACGAAAAGACAGCAGGAGGCGGAGCTGGAGGTGGCAGAGTCGAAGATGCTAAGGTTTTCACTGGGAGTGACGAAGAAGCACAGGATTAGGCACGATTATATTAGAGGGACCGCTCAAGTCGGACGGTTTGGAGACAAAGCAAGAGAGGCAAGATTGAGATGGCTTGGACATGTGTGGAGGAGAGATGCTGATTATGGAGCTGCCAGGGAAGAGAAGAAGAGGAAGGCCAAAGAGGAGGTTTATGGATGTGGTGAGGGAAGACATGCAGGTGGCTGGTGTGACAGAGGAAGACGCAGAAGACAGGAAGAAATGGAAACGGATGATCCGCTGTGGCGACCCCTAACGGGAGCAGCCGAAAGTAGTAGATCTATGTCATATGTACATTATTTACAATTAGTTCATAAGTCATTCATAATTCATGTGTGATTTCGTCATTCCTAGGTTATGTGCAGCTATTTACATGCAGTTATGTAGCCTACAATTATTATTTACATGCAGTCATGTGCAGTTATTTACATATGTTATGTAGTTATGTCATAGACATGTGATAACATTTTATAATTTATGCAATGTTTATTGAAACATTCTTTCTCTGTATTGCCCCCCTATACAGTTTTACAAAAAGGTTTGAATTCTCAAAGTTCTTCAGTAAAGTTCCTCAACTTGGACTGGGACTCTGTATTTCTTTGGGATTCTTCATGTTGGCTATCTGTCCGCCTGTCTATACATGGACACAAATACGTAGGACAGAATAGGCGGTCTTCTCGTTCCCCCCCGCCATTTAAAGAAAAAAAAATGTGTGTCTTTTTCTATCTTATCCCTCAAGGGTTAAAACCTCAACTAGGGCTTCTTGTTACCTTTCCAGGGTTCAAGTCACAACTAGGGTTACCTGGCAGAATTCGGGTTTAAGGTTAAGATTGGGGTTAAGCCAGGGGAAAGGGTACCCCCCCATCCGGCCACTCGTCAGGCGCTGGCATAATAGGTGTACGTTATGTACAGTAGATTGGATGATTGTATGACCGCCTGGCCAGCAGGTGGAGCCATGGAGGCACCAATCTCAGTAATATGAGGCGCATAGATGACGTCATCATGCAGCGCAGGCGATTCTGAACGGTGGAAATAAACGAAGCACATGGTTGCATGGAGTTGAGCTCCCGAAAAATACAAGAGTTAATTAAATGCGATAAAGTGGAAACGGTTAATTTAAATGCGATAAAGTGGAAACGTTGTAGAACCAGCATCATCACAGCTCAGTACTGCACGTGTACAGCACGTGTACAGCCAGTGTATGGTCCCACAGCTGTGGTCAGCATCACGTCATTCAGCACGCTGTTGTTCAGCAAGCTGTGTGTACAGCTAGCCGTGTATCAGTCAACCAAACGACCAGCTTATGTTAGCTCATGTACAGTTTGGAAACAGCTAATGTTATCTTGTGTACAGGAGGAAATACATTGTCAACGAACATTTGTGTCATCTCGTCATTTATGGGTGGCGTTCACAACGCCGCTAAATCTCAACAATTGCGACAGATAGTAAATCTGTGTCAGTCCAAACGTTTGTAGTTCAAACGTTTACAATAGGTTAGAAATTTAAATCTGCATTCCCAAATAAATTGGAATTAACCTTGTACACTGTCCATCAAACAAGATGTTTAGATGGCGGCCACAGTCCACCACCAACGAAAGTCGCGCGACGTTTCGGTTTTATGGAACCTTCTTCAGGCGAGGGCTTAGACTTTTCACGACCGGGCGGCATCTCGGTGGCCTTCTAAGGCTCGTAAAAATCAAATTAACAATCGAAAAAATAGCCAACATTAATCCAACTCACCGAACAGCGGGCGACGTAGCTCTGTGCCGGACTCCGACGAAAAGAGAGAATGAGGCTCCGCCTCTAAATATATACTGGGAAATATGACACCACTTCCGGTAGACGACAAGCTCTCCGGAAAAGGCGGCCCTTCTCGTTCCCCCCCGCCATTTAAAGAAAAAAAAATTGTGTGTCTTTTTCTATCTTATCCCTCAAGGGTTAAAACCTCAACTAGGGCTTCTTGTTACCTTTCCAGGGTTCAAGTCACAACTAGGGTTACCTGGCAGAATTCGGGTTTAAGGTTAAGATTGGGGTTAAGCCAGGGGAAAGGGTACCCCCCATCCGGCCACTCGTCAGGCGCTGGCATAATAGGTGTACGTTATGTACAGTAGATTGGATGATTGTATGACCGCCTGGCCAGCAGGTGGAGCCATGGAGGCACCAATCTCAGTAATATGAGGCGCATAGATGACGTCATCATGCAGCGCAGGCGATTCTGAACGGTGGAAATAAACGAAGCACATGGTTGCATGGAGTTGAGCTCCCGAAAAATACAAGAGTTAATTAAATGCGATAAAGTGGAAACGGTTAATTTAAATGCGATAAAGTGGAAACGTTGTAGAACCAGCATCATCACAGCTCAGTACTGCACGTGTACAGCACGTGTACAGCCAGTGTATGGTCCCACAGCTGTGGTCAGCATCACGTCATTCAGCACGCTGTTGTTCAGCAAGCTGTGTGTACAGCTAGCCGTGTATCAGTCAACCAAACGACCAGCTTATGTTAGCTCATGTACAGTTTGGAAACAGCTAATGTTATCTTGTGTACAGGAGGAAATACATTGTCAACGAACATTTGTGTCATCTCGTCATTTATGGGTGGCGTTCACAACGCCGCTAAATCTCAACAATTGCGACAGATAGTAAATCTGTGTCAGTCCAAACGTTTGTAGTTCAAACGTTTACAATAGGTTAGAAATTTAAATCTGCATTCCCAAATAAATTGGAATTAACCTTGTACACTGTCCATCAAACAAGATGTTTAGATGGCGGCCACAGTCCCCCACCAACGAAAGTCGCGCGACGTTTCGGTTTTATGGAACCTTCTTCAGGCGAGGGCTTAGACTTTTCATGACCGGGCGGCATCTCGGTGGCCTTCTAAGGCTCGTAAAAATCAAATTAACAATCGGAAAAATAGCCAACATTAATCCAACTCACCGAACAGCGGGCGACGTAGCTCTGTGCCGGACTCCATCGAAAAGAGAGAATGAGGCTCCGCCTCTTAATATATACTGGGAAATATGACACCACTTCCGGTAGATGTCACGCTCTCCACAAAAGGCGGCCCCCCACGCCGTTGTCACGGGAAACGTGACGCGACATCCGGCAAACGCGCGCCCTCCCCATAGACAGAAAAAAAAAGAAAGGGGGAGAAAAAAAGAAAAAAAAAGACAAAAGGGGACAGTGTGTCTTTTCCAGAGACGGGTTCGGGTTAGAGTTATAGGACCGTGTGTCCGAGGAAAGTGACGTGTTGTTGACAAAATTGGAGTTTGGAGAGAGTAGCTTGGTGACCTTCTTGGGCCAGATGGCGTAAGAGAGAGACCGAGTCACAGCTGCACTGCGTTGTGGTGGGGGCACAAAGCAGGAGGTCGTCGACGTACTGCCATAGGGTTGAGCCGCGCGTCAGCGTAAGTGTGCTAAGGCTGTCTCGAAGCGCCCCGTTGTAGATCGTGGGGCTTTCACAATAGCCCTGACACAGCCTTGTCCATGTGTAAGGCCGACCGTCAAATAGGAACGCAAACCAGAACTGGCCGTCAGGATGAACAGGGACGCTGAAGAAAGCGTTGGCAAGGTCCACAACGGTAAACCGCCGTGCAGAAGGGGGAACCTGAGACATAAGGGTGTAGGGATTGGGGACGCAGGGCGTGCGGGCCCTGACAGCTGCATTTACTGCCTGAAGGTCTTGAACGAACCTCCATTCAGTGGGCTGTCCGGGTGGGCGTATCTTCTTCGCGGGGAAGATGGGAGTGGAAACCGGGGAGGTGGGGCAAGGGACAATTATGCCCTTGACACGCAAGGCATTGAATACAGGGCAGATGCCATTAACCGCTTCCGGTTTCAAAGGGTACTGAGGTTGGTGGGGACGGAAGTCGGATTTCGGGGTAATGATGACGGGCTCACAATTACGTATGAGACCTACATCCTATTTCCTGTCAGCCCAAAGATGGGAGGGGATGTTGTGAAGCTGCGGAGCAAGTGCAGTGTGTGTGTGTGTGTGTGTGCATTTGTGTGTATGGGCCTCAGTCACTGACGGTGAGGGGGCGGAAAGAGCCAACATTCGTGGCGTCACAGCAACGGTGGCGCTGACGTCTACCCGGTATAATTTTAGTGAGGGGGACCAGTCGCGTGAAGAGTCGGCGGGAAGCCAATCTGACGCCAGAGAAGCCTGTCGCGCGAGTGGACCCGTATCTGTCCACTGGGAACCCCGTGGTTTTACCAAGGAGACGTGCGGGACCGAGTCATCAACCGAAAACAACGCAGTTTGGTCGGTGTCTAATGTACACGTGACATGAGCGGTGCAGTGTAGGTTGTCCGCTGTCATGTAGGTCGATGCGTCCCCTGTTGTGGTGTGTGAGCAAGGGAGCAGAGCCACTGTGTGTATTGGGAGGCGGTAGGAGCCCACATGTAGACCCGTAGAGGGAGGGCGGGGTTATGTGTATGCAAAAAAATATTCGCTGCTGGTAACGAAGTGATGTACAGCCCTGATGAGGTGGAAACAACAGAGATGCCCAGTTGGATCATGCCATCTCCATCCAGCAAATTAAATGGGCAGTTATCAGAAATTAAAACAGGCAATTTTGTTGATGAGCTGTCATCCAGGCAAACAAGCGCACAGGAACGGATAATGGCTCCGTGACACACGTACCACTCGCAACAGTGGAGAGGACCGTTTGGCCGCTCCGTGTTAACCGTGGCCGGCCGATAGGCGGTTCTCACCACCGTTCGTGTGGCTCCCGTGTCTAACAAGAAAGGCAGCTCAGCATTTGCAAGACGCAAGGTTATCATTGGCAGTTTTCGGAAAGCTAGCTCATGAGATACATACTGTCCAACTGGGGAAGCTAACAGCAAAGCAGAGTCTTCATTGCAAATCAGTGTATTTGGTTGTGTCTGTGCATTCATACGACCTGATGTGGCAGCAGATGTGTCCAGGACCCCCTCCTCCTCCTCCCGTGTCGCCTGTCAGTCCGAACCCCGGTATGAGCCTCCCCGTGGGGCCCACTGGTTGTGAGGTCCGTTGCTCCATCCTCGGCCTCTTCCGCGCCTTTGGTTGATGCCCTTGACGGAGTGGACAGTCTTCAGCCCAGTGACCGGGCTGGCCACATGTGAAGCAGCAGTCGTCACCCGGTTGGGGGCCGCTGGGCTGGGCGTGTTGTCACGGGTTCTGACATCGTGAACGGTCCCCGGGTCTGTCCTGTTGCACAGGTTAGTAGGGTGAAGGAAGCCGCTGCGGCACCATGGAGGAGAGAGAGAGAGGTGCGATGTTTGTCCTGAGCCTGCCTTGCCTTCTGTACTTCTTCCTTTTTCTGCATTTGATCGTGGGCATGATCAGCATGTCTCAGCAAGTCTTCCAGTCGTCTCTTTCCGTATCCTACGCAGTGTGTTTCTATGGCTTTCCTAACTCCGTCCTGCAGGCCGGCCAGGAAATGTTTGCAGAGGTGAGTTTCCCATTGGCCCCTCGCCGTGGACGGGGGAGAGAGAATTGGTGGCGGTTGGGGTGTTGGTGGTGGTGGTGGTGTCAGACGGGGTGTCGGTGGTGGTCCCAGGATCGGTCTCATGGCGCCGCGTTGTTGGACAGGTTGTTGGACGGACCCGGAGTCGTCAGAGGGGTGTCCCAGAGACATCGCTATGAGCTGCGGATATAAGGAAGACAAAAGGAGAGAGAGAGGCTGGCTGCCATGTGAGTATGGCGGAGGGGTGGATGTCAGAGATGGAATAGGAGAGGTGTGTGAGAACGGGTCTTTGGTTGATACGTGAGCTGTCGTATCTCTGTCTTTACCGAGTCGTCGCTGCACGTCACAGTCTTCTGTAGCCTTTTTCTTTCCCTACTTTCACACTCTTTCTCCCACATTCCCAAAATTCTTTCTTGCTCTGCCATATACTCTAACCATGTTGTAGGAATCTTTTTCCTTTCTAAGACCTTCGCTTTTCCCTTTTCCATGGACTGTCGGACTTTCATTAGTTTATTCTTGCTCAAAGTTCCTTCAACAGGAAACCCATGATCCTGCATCCAGTCTAAAACATATTTTACCGAGTCTTCACCATATTTCCTTATCACTCATTATCTGATAGATCGGACCCTCCATATTTATCGGGGGCAGTTTACTGCCCTTGTTTCCCTTTTATTTTCTTTTTTTCCCCTCAAAATTCACTTGATCCTTCCAAATGACCACTTCTATTAGTGCGAGACCGAGGGTGAACAGCCGCTTAATTGTCAGTGCACGACCTCATCTGGTTTCAATAGTACGCGTTTTAAATGATCATTTTATCCTTTAAAGAATTCTGCTTACCCGTGCGATGAATCTCCCAGGGTTTTGCTGAGGGATCTCAGCGACACCGAACAAACGGACCACCCGCCTCTCCCTTTCTTCTTCTCAAACCTGGTGAGGTTATTGGGAGATCGGTGACTATGTTCTTGTCCCGAGATGATCGGTCAGCCGGTTGTCCGTCTGGCGGGGCGACGTGAGATCCCGCTTCTGACACCAAATTGTTGTGGATTTCCTTTATCCTTTTAATGGGCTCTTGCCCCAGCAACCTCTGGGGAGAATAATCATCGGACAAATATTAAAGAAAACAGAGAATCTTTAATGCATCTGCAGATGGAGAGACATAAGGCCACACAGAGGTTTGTCTGTGAGGATATGCTCTGCCTCTGAGCTGGAGATAGTGGTTTTTTATAGAACAGTCCGTCGCGTCATACACTATGTTTCCTGCGTCAACTAAGGTGTAATCTTACAAAGGAATGAAGGAAACATCTACGTTAATCACGTTCTGTGCCTCGTGAGTGTCTGTACGCCTGTTGCACTTGTCTTTTGCTGTACCTGGCCGTTCCTGGGATGCGGCAACGGGGAGGCAAGCATAGTAACAGTTGCTATGTGGCCCCATGGAAGGTACGCATGAGAACAATGGTTATGTGTGTCTGCAGTGAGTGAGAAGTTTCATACACACAGACAAGTGGAAAACTACAGAGTACATACGGAGTGCATATGGAGAACATTTTGTACTCCACATACATCACCAACATCCTGCTCAGCTCTCCCCTTCTCAGCCTCCTCCTGCTCAGCTGCACCACTCTCCTCTCAGAGCCTCACCGCAGCCACATCGTGATGACATGACTGGTACGAATGACATTGCGAGGTACTTGGTGCGCCGAGAGCTTGTGAATTCCGGTCTCATCCAGTTCAACGAGCGCCCAGAAAATTATTGGGCATGGAAGTCATCTTTCTTCAACGCCATTGAAGGACTGAACTTAACTGCCAGCGAGGAGCTCGACCTCTTGACAAAGTCGTTAGGAAAAGAGTTCTCAGAGCACGTTACAAGGATTCGCTATGTGCACGTCGCCGACCCTGTAGTGGGCCTACAACATGTCTGGGAACGCCTAGAAGAGTGCTCCCCTGAAGTGATCGAGAGAGCGCTCTTCGAGAGGATAGAGAACTTTCCAAAAATCTCTCAGAAAGACCCCGTAAAGTTGAGGGAACTGGGAGACCTGCTGATGGAGTTAGACTCTGCTAAGTGTGAGGGCTACCTGCCGGGGCTCTCGTACCTGGACACCGCCAGGGGTGTCAACCCGATTGTTGAGAAGCTGCCACAGTCTACAAGAGAGGTGGATAACTAAGGGTTCCCAGTACAAAGAGCAGCACCATGCCCCCCCCCATTCACCTTCTTCGCAGGCTTCCTCTGCAGCGAGGCACACAGAAGAAACGACCCCAGCTTTACTCTCCCTTCAGCTCCCTCGAAAACGTCCAACAAGTCCTCCACAGGGTTCTCAAAACATGAGCGATCAGAAAAGGTATCAAGACACGCCAAAAGGCATGTCTCCACCCACAAGACAGAGGTCTCAACAAACCGCTCAGCTTCTCAGTCACGCAGTTCGAGCAGCATGCCTGGCGACAAAGGGAAACAATGTCCCATCCATCAGAAGCGCCATCCTCTAAAGAAATGTCGGGGTTTTCGAAGCAAGTCTCTTGAGGAGCGCAAAGCCTTTCTGAAAGAGAATGGTGCCTGCTACAGGTGTTGCTCCTCCACAACTCACTTGGCGAAGAACTGTAAGGCAACTTTGAAGTGCAGCGAATGTGAGAGCGATGACCACATAGCGGCGCTCCACCCTGGACCTCCTCCACGGGACAAAAAAGACAAGGACCCCACCTCAGAGCATGGCGGGGAGAGTGAAGAGGAGGCGCCTCCACCAGCAGTCACCTCTAAATGCACAGCACACCCAGACAGAGCTAGTAACGTCTACATCGTCCTGGACGACCAGAGCAACAGATCTCTGGCGAGGTCTGATTTCTTCTACCTCATCCAAATCAGAGGTTCAGACTCACCGTACACCCTGCGTTGCGTACATGTGCAGGAGTCACCGAGACATCTGGAAGAAGAGCCACAGGGTTCTTGGCGGAGTCGTTGGATGGAAAAAACAAGTGTGCTGCTTCCAACACTCATTGAGTGCAACCATATGCCTGACGATCGGTCAGAAATCCCGACCCCAGAAGCTGCACAGCACCACAGCCACCTGAAGTCCATCGCCGTGAACTTGACTTCTCCTCAGGGCTCCAAGCAGTGAAAAGAAAAATGGCATAAAATCAAGAGATTTTGAGAACCAAAGTTTGGCTGCGTCAGTAGTCACGTGACATACTGGATGGAAAAATAGTCTTTGGTTTTAAGTCAGTCAAATACATTGAACCAATGAGGCCCTGATTTCCATTGAATTAAAGTGATTTTAATACATATATAGACCCAAAATATCATAAATACAATTATATCGGGTCCAATCAAATAAAAAACACGCTTTAATTGAATGGCAGCATATGATCACTTTTTACTGTGTGGATGCAAACAGTGAAACTTATGTAACCCCTTTTTCACTGGCGGGTGAAGTAATACTTGGGGTAGTATTGGTCGAGGATCAATGACCACACCGGGTTATAGAACTCAGGTTTAATCGTGGCTCAGTAGGCAGACGTAATAACCATACGTGGTAGTGGTGTAACCATAATAACAGTCCGGGTAGTACATAACACCTAGTGTAGTTCCAGTGGATATACATGGCGTTATATCACTACAACCAGCTGCACTGATGTTTGCTCGGGAGCTACAGACGCCTGTGGATCTGGTCTTTGGCAAGCCGCCAAACCCACCAGTACGAGTGCCGCCGGGCCAGGACTATGTAGACGCACTACAGGACCGGATGGAGGCTCCTCATCAGCAGGCTCCAGAGAATATGGCTTCTGCAGGGGAAAGGCAGAAGAGAGCCTATGATGTACGTTGCCACCGCAAAGAGTACCAGCAGGGGGACAACGTATGGGTGTATAACCCACGGCGAACGAAGGGACGGTCCCCAAAGCTGAACAGCAACTGGGAGGGGCCCTGCCTCATCCTGAAGAGGATCTCAGAGGTCATCTATAGAGTGAAGCTCCACAGCCGCCCTCGGATAGTCATCGCCAAGATCGCCTCGCACCTTACTTAGTACAGACCAGGCTACCGGGGTCCAGGGAGGGGGTAAGGACACTGCTGGATCAAAGCCAACCTCCCTGGATGTCAGCAAGGAGCTACCATTAGAGCATCTTGTTTTGGGCCAGGGAGGGGGCGGGGACACTGGGTTTACAGAGCTGCCCTCCCTGGCCAGGAATGGAAACAGCGGTGACGTCGAAGTCGACGGTGGGGGCTCAGACCCAGCGGATGCAGAGCCGCCCCCGTCATCCATCAGCAGCCCGCGGCAAGGAGCAGCCCGGGATGGGAGAGGTGCTCGGCGGAAGAAACCCTCATGGTGGATGGACCCATCCACATGGGATTTGGGTTAGGCCAACGTGGGACGTTGGTCTTTCAAGGAAGGAGGCAGTGTGGCGAATTCAACTAGAGTGTTCCTGCTCCAAGTTCATTTGCATGTTACCCACGATGCAACTGAAATGTCGATGTTTTGGTTATGTTGTGGGCTATTGAACACGTTAAAAACGGGCATATCTGTTACAGATAGCGGGGATGCGGTGCAAGGTGATGGGGACGTTACGAGAGAAGTTGATTAGACAACATGCTATTTCCCACCATGAGGGTAAAGAGTAGGCAAATAGATAAGGTCGCTTCTGTGGCCAAGAAAAGGATCAAGCTGAGACCAAAACGAATTTGTGACTGTTATGACTAGCTTGGCTTGCGGTCATTAAAAGCTTGCTTGTTAACTCTGAAAGGTTTGCTGAGAAGTCCATTATTTGACCACGTCAAAATATCATCATGTTAATTTTATGTCAACCCATTTGGCCCCGTTACACTGGGAGGAGCCATTACATATGAAGCCCCTGCCCCCCCCCCAAAAAAAAACAAACAAAAACAAAACAAAAATAAAAAATGATGTCAGTCATTTATTTGCGACTGTTGTGCGGACTGTGTGTGTTGAGCAGCGACCCCCGGTACACCCTTGTTACAGTCGTTTTTGCTGACCCGGAAGTTGTACTGTCAAGCAAGCGCCACAAACAACGCGCGCGGACAGCCTGGACACGGCAGCACTGGCACATCCTACAAGATTAATAAAGTGTGAGTATTAATCATATACGTTTTGATGCAAGCTGTGCCTTGCCCCTTTAAGGAGAGGGCTTAGTGGGTATTGTGTGTGTGTGGGGGGGGGTGATGTAGACGCAGCCGTGTGTGTGTGTGTGTGTCTGTGTATTTTCTGTTTGTAGCCGCAGCCGCGGAGACGCTAGTTTGCCGACAGATAGGAAGGTAGCCACCGTTACCAGTGATGATTTGTATGCATCACAGGGAGAGAGGGAGGGAGGGAGGGAGGGAGGGAGGCTGCCGTGTGTTAAATGGGACTGCAGTGCAGTGCAGTGGCCGGCCCGTTCTCCACTGCAGAGTTGGTCCGGACTCTTTATGAAGTTGTTACCAGCTACGAGCCAGGCTAAGCTAAATAGACTAGCGAGACACCCACCAGAGGCTTCCAACTACGGTTCGGAGCCGCGACGCTGGAGAGGTAACAGTACTAGACGTGCTGCTGCACTAGACGTTTTGTTGTTTTGTTGTGTTAAGTTACAAGTAAAGCTGAGCGTCGCTGTGTAAGTTAGCTTTTACCTAATCAACGTTAGCCAACTTGCTAAGTAGGCTGTTGCTCTGCGTGCGCGTTTTCATTTTTGGGGTAGCATGCGGCGATAGCTTTTGTTAAAAAGCATGCTAATTTGCCCTGGGAATCAGTGGAGGCTGATGGAAGTGCCCCATTTGTATCTTAACTGTCATCTTCTTCTCTCTATAGACACTGTGGGACTTGAGCAGGACCCAAACAGACCTCACCTACGATGCAGTCCCAGGTAGACCAGTATAGTATGGTCTATAATAGCAGATCATGATCCAGCTCAAGGTTATTGTAGTTCACTAAAACTGAACTAAAACCAGGTGTGAAAAGAGAAGAAAAAAAAAACATTTCAGTTCACTGAAATAAAAATAAAACTTGACTTTAGAGGAGCAAGAAGATGAAGCGAGTGAAGGCAGAGCCGAAGATCAAATGGTGGAAGTTGAAGAAGGAAAACTGTTGTGTGGAGTTCAGGCAGGGGTTAAGACAGGCACTGGGTGGATAGTGGAGAGTTGCCGGACGGCTGGGCAACCACTGCAGAAATAGTGAGGGAGACAGCTAGGAAGGTACTTGGTGTGTCGGCAGGACAGAGGAAGGAAGACAAGGAGACTTGGTGGTGGAGTGAGGAAGTACAGCAAAGTATACAGAAGAAGAGGTTGGCAAAGAAGAAATGGGATAGTCAGAGAGATGAAGAAAGTAGACAGGAGTACAAGGAGACACAGCTTAAAGCTAAGAGAGGTGGCAAAGGCAAAAGGCGTATGGTGAGTTGTATGACAGGTTAGACACTAAGGAAGGAGAAAAGGACTTGTACCGATTGGCTAGACAGAGGGACCGAGCTGCAAAGGATGTGCAGCAGCTTAGGGTGATGAAGGATAGAGATGGAAATGTGCTGACGAGCGAAGAGAGTGTGCTGAGAAGGTGGAAGGAGTACATTGGGGGGCTGATGAATGAAGAAAATGAGAGAGAGAGAGCAGGTTGGATGATGTGGGGATAGTGAATCAGGAAGTGCAGTGGATTAGCAAGGAGGACGTGAGGGCAGCTATGAAGAGGATGAAGAGTGGCAAGGCAGCTGGTCCTGATGACATACCTGTGGAGGCATGGAGATGTTTAGGAGAGATGGCAGTGGGGTTTTTAACTAGATTGTTTAACTCAATCTTGGAAAGGGAGAGGATGCCTGAGGAGTGGAGAAGAAGCATACCGGTACCGATTTTCAAGAACCAGGGCGATGTGCAGAACTGTAGCAACTACAGAGGTATAAAGTTGATCAGCCACAGCATGAAGATTTGGGAAAGAGTAATCGAAGCTAGGTTAAGAGGAGGAGAGGTGACGATTAGCGAGCGGCAGTATGGTTTCATGCCACGAAATAGCACCACAGATGCGATGTTTGCTTTGAGAGTGTTGGTGGAGAAGTATAGAGAAGGCCAGAAGGAGCTACATTGTGTCTTTGTAGATTTAGAGAACGCATAAGCCAGGGTGCCGAGAGAGGAGATGTGGTATTGTATGAGGAAGCCGGGAGTTGCCGAGAAGTATGTAGGAGTGGTGCAGGATATGCACGTGGAAGTGTGACAGTGGCGAGGTGACAGATGGGTTCAAGGTGGAGGTGGGATTTACATCAAGGATCGGCTCTGAGCCCCTTCTTGTTTGCAATGGTGATGGACAGGTTGACGGATGAGATCAGGCAGGAGTCTCCATGGACGATGATGTTCGCGGATGACATTGTGATCTGTAGCGAGAGTAGGGTGCAGGTGGAGGAGAGCCTGGAGATGTGGAGGTATGCACTGGAGAGAAGAGGAATGAAAGTCAGTAGGAGCAAGATGGAATACCTGTGTGTGAAAGAGAGGGAAGACAGTGGAATGGTCAGGAGTGGAGGTGACGAAGGCATATGACTTTAAATACTTGGGGTCAACAGTCCAAAGTAACGGGGAGTGCAGGAGAGAGGTGAAGAAGAGAGTGCAGGTAGGGCAGAGAAGAGTGTCAGGAGTGATTTGCGACAGAAGGGTGCCAGCAAGAGTTAAAGGGAAGGTTTACAAGATGGTTGTGAGACCAGCTACGTTGTATGGTTTGGAGACAGTGGCACTGACGAAAAGACAGCAGGAGGCGGAGCTGGAGGTGGCAGAGTTGAAGACGCTAAGGTTTTCACTGGGAGTGACGAAGAAGCACAGGATTAGGCACGATTATATTAGAGGGACCGCTCAAGTTGGACGGTTTGGAGACAAAGCAAGAGAGGCAAGATTGAGATGGCTTGGACATGTGTGGAGGAGAGATGCTGAGTATATTGGGAGAAGGATGCCGATTATGGAGCTGCCAGGGAAGAGAAGAAGAGGAAGGCCAAAGAGGAGGTTTATGGATGTGGTGAGGGAAGACATGCAGGTGGCTGGTGTGACAGAGGAAGACGCAGAAGACAGGAAGAAATGGAAACGGATGATCCGCTGTGGCGACCCCTAACGGGAGCAGCCGAAAGTAGTAGATCTATGTCATATGTACATTATTTACAATTAGTTCATAAGTCATTCATAATTCATGTGTGATTTCGTCATTCCTAGGTTATGTGCCGCTATTTACATGCAGTTATGTAGCCTACAATTATTATTTACATGCAGTCATGTGCAGTTATTTACATATGTTATGTAGTTATGTCATAGACATGTGATAACATTTTATAATTTATGCAATGTTTATTGAAACATTCTTTCTCTGTATTGCCCCCCTATACAGTTTTACAAAAAGGTTTGAATTCTCAAAGTTCTTCAGTAAAGTTCCTCAACTTGGACTGGGACTCTGTATTTCTTTGGGATTCTTCATGTTGGCTATCTGTCCGCCTGTCTATACATGGACACAAATACGTAGGACAGAATAGGCGGTCTTCTCGTTCCCCCCCGCCATTTAAAGAAAAAAAAATTGTGTGTCTTTTTCTATCTTATCCCTCAAGGGTTAAAACCTCAACTAGGGCTTCTTGTTACCTTTCCAGGGTTCAAGTCACAACTAGGGTTACCTGGCAGAATTCGGGTTTAAGGTTAAGATTGGGGTTAAGCCAGGGGAAAGGGTACCCCCCCATCCGGCCACTCGTCAGGCGCTGGCATAATAGGTGTACGTTATGTACAGTAGATTTGATGATTGTATGACCGCCTGGCCAGCAGGTGGAGCCATGGAGGCACCAATCTCAGTAATATGAGGCGCATAGATGACGTCATCATGCAGCGCAGGCGATTCTGAACGGTGGAAATAAACGAAGCACATGGTTGCATGGAGTTGAGCTCCCGAAAAATACAAGAGTTAATTAAATGCGATAAAGTGGAAACGGTTAATTTAAATGCGATAAAGTGGAAACGTTGTAGAACCAGCATCATCACAGCTCAGTACTGCACGTGTACAGCACGTGTACAGCCAGTGTATGGTCCCACAGCTGTGGTCAGCATCACGTCATTCAGCACGCTGTTGTTCAGCAAGCTGTGTGTACAGCTAGCCGTGTATCAGTCAACCAAACGACCAGCTTATGTTAGCTCATGTACAGTTTGGAAACAGCTAATGTTAGCTTGTGTACAGGAGGAAATACATTGTCAACGAACATTTGTGTCATCTCGTCATTTATGGGTGGCGTTCACAACGCCGCTAAATCTCAACAATTGCGACAGATAGTAAATCTGTGTCAGTCCAAACGTTTGTAGTTCAAACGTTTACAATAGGTTAGAAATTTAAATCTGCATTCCCAAATAAATTGGAATTAACCTTGTACACTGTCCATCAAACAAGATGTTTAGATGGCGGCCACAGTCCCCCACCAACGAAAGTCGCGCGACGTTTCGGTTTTATGGAACCTTCTTCAGGCGAGGGCTTAGACTTTTCACGACCGGGCGGCATCTCGGTGGCCTTCTAAGGCTCGTAAAAATCAAATTAACAATCGAAAAAATAGCCAACATTAATCCAACTCACCGAACAGCGGGCGACGTAGCTCTGTGCCGGACTCCGACGAAAAGAGAGAATGAGGCTCCGCCTCTAAATATATACTGGGAAATATGACACCACTTCCGGTAGATGACAAGCTCTCCGGAAAAGGCGGCCCCCCACGCCGTTGTCACGGGAAACGTGACGCGACATCCGGCAAACGAGCGCCCTCCCCATAGACGGAAAAAAACAGAAAGGGGGAGAAAAAAAGAAAAAAGGGGACAGGGTTATTTTTCCAGAGACGGGTTAGGGTTATAGGACCGTGTGTCCGAGGAAAGTGACGTGTTGTTGACAAAATTGGAGTTTGGAGAGACTAGCTTGGTGACCTTCTTGTGCCAGATGGCGTAAGAGAGAGACCGAGTCACGGCTGCACTGCGTTGTGGTGGGGGCACAAAGCAGGAGGTCGTCGACGTACTGCCATAGGGTTGAGCCGCGCGTCAGCGTAAGTGTGCTAAGGCTGTCTCGAAGCGCCCCGTTGTAGATCGTGGGGCTTTCACAATAGCCCTGACACAGCCTTGTCCATGTGTAAGGCCGACCGTCAAATAGGAAGGCAAACCAGAACAGGGACGCTGAAGAAAGCGTTGGCAAGGTCCACAACGGTAAACCGCGGTGCAGAAGGGGGAACCTGAGACATAAGGGTGTAGGGATTGGGGACGCAGGGCGTGCGGGCCCTGACAGCTGCATTTACTGCCTGAAGGTCTTGAACGAACCTCCATTCAGTGGGCGTATCTTCTTCACGGGGAAGATGGGAGTGGAAACCGGGGAGGTGGGCCAAGGGACAATTATGCCCTTGACACGCAAGGCATTGAATACAGGGCAGATGCCATTAACCGCTTCCGGTTTCAAAGGGTACTGAGGTTGGTGGGGACGGAAGTCGGATTTCGGGGTAATGATGACGGGCTCACAATTACGTATGAGACCTACATCCTATTTCCCGTCAGCCCAAAGATGGGAGGGGATGTTGTGAAGCTGCGGAGCAAGTGCAGTGTGTGTGTGTGTGCCAGTGTATGGGCCTCAGTCACTGACGGTGAGGGGGCGGACAGAGCCAACATTCGTGACGTCACCGCAACGGTGGCGCTGACGTCTACCCGGTATAATTTTAGTGAGGGGTACCAGTCGCGTGAAGAGTCGGCGGGAAGCCAATCTGACGCCAGAGAAGCTTGTCGCGCGAGTGGACCCGTATCTGTCCACTGGGAACCCCGTGGTTTTACCAAGGAGACGTGCGGGACCGAGTCATCAACCGAAAACAACGCAGTTTGGTCGTTGTCTAATGTACACGTGACATGAGCGGTGCAGTGTAGGTTGTCCGCTGTCATGTAGGTCAATGCGTCCCCTGTTGTGGTATGTGAGCAAGGGAGCAGAGCCACTGTGTGTATTGGGAGGCGGTAGGAGCCCACATGTAGACCCGTAGAGGGAGGGCGGGGTTATGTGTATGCAAAAAAATATTCGCTGCTGGTAACGAAGTGATGTACAGCCCTGATGAGGTGGAAACAACAGAGATGCCCAGTTGGATCATGCCATCTCCATCCAGCAAATTAAATGGGCAGTTATCAGAAATTAAAACAGGCAATTTTGTTGATGAGCTGTCATCCAGGCAAACAAGCACACAGGAACGGATAATGGCTCCGTGACACACGTACCACTCGCAACAGTGGAGAGGACCGTTTGGCCGCTCCGTGTTAACCGTGGCCGGCCGATAGGCGGTTCTCACCACCGTTCGTGTGGCTCCCGTGTCTAACAAGAAAGGCAGCTCAGCATTTGCAAGACGCAAGGTTATCATTGGCAGTTTTCGGAAAGCTAGCTCATGAGATACATACTGTCCAACTGGGGAAGCTAACAGCAAAGCAGACTCTTCATTGCAAATCAGTGTATTTGGTTGTGTCTGTGCATTCATACGACCTGATGTGGCAGCAGATGTGTCCAGGACCCCCACCTCCTCCTCCCGTGTCGCCTGTCAGTCCGAACCCCGGTATGAGCCTCCCCGTGGGGCCCACTGGTTGTGAGGTCCGTTGTTCCATCCTCGGCCTCTTCCGCGCCTTTGGTTGATGCCCTTGACGGAGTGGACAGTCTTCAGCCCAGTGACCGGGCTTGCCACATGTGAAGCAGCAGTCGTCACCCGGTTGGGGGCCGCTGGGCTGGGCGTGTTGTCACGGGTTCTGACATCGTGAACGGTCCCCGGGTCTGTCCTGTTGCACAGGTTAGTAGGGTGAAGGAAGCCACTGCGGCACCATGGAGGAGAGAGAGAGAGGTGCGATGTTTGTCCTGAGCCTGCCTTGCCTTCTGTTCTTCTTCCTTTTTCTGCATTTGATCGTGGGCATGATCAGCATGTCTCAGCAAGTCTTCCAGTCGTCTCTTTCCGTATCCTACGCAGTGTGTTTCTATGGCTTTCCTAACTCCGTCCTGCAGGCCGGTCAGGAAATGTTTGCAGAGGTGAGTGTTGTGGTTACACCGCCCCGAGCTGCCTCCCCGGCACGTTCAAGCCACTCCCCCAGCTCGGACGTGCCGGAAACATCCGAGCGCTCGGCTCGCGCTCTGAGGAGACGAGCGCTGCACTGCACCAGGTGTTTGCCATCATCCATCAGGCACACCTGTGGCATTCAGGCAGCCTTCTACAAGAAGCCTCCCAGAACGTCTCTCTGTGCTTCGACCTACTGAACCCTGCGGTACAGTTCTGACAAGCCCTCCAGCGTTCCTTGCATTCTGTTTATTCCCCAGTGTCTTATCTTCGTGTCTCTGTTTCCTCCCAAGACTCTCCCTCCGCGATTTCCACGGCTCCCCGTGTCTCCCTCGTCCCCAGCGACCTTCACGTTTTCTCCCCGGACCTCTCCTGCGATCTCCCCCCTTGTCCCTCTATCTGTACCCCTCCCTTCGGACTCGACTTCCCGGATCTCGGACCTGGACTTTCTCGGACAACCCCTCTTGGATCACGGACTGGACTTTCTTGCCAGGTACACGCACATTTTTTCAACACCTCCTGGTCATTTACATACCGCACCACACATAGGCTAAAAACACTCACACATAGTTATACAGGCAAACCACGGGACACCACACATAGTTTATTCACACATCCCACTAACAGAACGCCTTTTTCACCATACATTTCTCTCCCACAATAAAACCCCCCTTTGTAGATTTAGAAGTCATCTCGTGTCTGTCTGTCTTGGGTTTCGCCATACGGGTCAGGTTCTGGTGCGCGAGCACAACAGAACATCGGAGCCATTATGGACCCAGGCAAACCCAAGGAGCGGACGGTCCCTGTGACGCCCCAGAGCCCCGTCCCCCTAGAGGCAGTAGTAAGAAGTCACAGTTGCCAACTTGCCTCTCTCCGCTCAGAGCTTACTACTGCCTTCACCCGTGTCACCGGAGAGGTCAGCGATCTTCAGTCCGGCTCCCAGGCCGCGACGAGCGCGTTAGATGCCCTCACCGCGCAGATCGCTGCACTCTCCACAGCGGTCTCCAGGATGAGTGACCACCCTGCCCTGGCCTCGGTCTCTGCCCCCAGCTCGGCCTTCGGTTTCCCCGTTCCTGGTCCCGACGTTCCCCCTCCTCCGAGTCAACCCCCACTGGACCCCCGGTGCGAGCCTAACCTCCCCTGCCCGAAGGCCTTCGGTGGGGAGTTCGAGCTGTGCAGGGGTTTCCTTGGTCAGTGTGAGCTCCTGTTCAAACACCAGCCAGCCAGGTATAGGACAGGAGAGACCAAGGTAGCCCTTGTCATGTCCCTCCTCACCGGCAAAGCCCTCAGCTGGGCCATAGCGGCGGTAGGCCATACCGAGCAGCTCGCCTCGGACTATTGTGCCTTCCGCCGCGAGTTCAATCTGGTGTTCGACCACCCAGCTGACGGGCAGGACGCTGCCGGCCGCCTCCATTCCATCCAACAGGGAGCCAGGTCGGTGGCAGATTATTCCTTGGAGGTAAGGATACTCGCGGCAGACAGTGGGTGGGATGACACTGCGCTCAAGAGCGCGTACAGGAGGGGGCTGAGCGACCCCATCAAAGATCTCATCGTTCGGGACCGCCCTGCCTCCTTCAACGAGCTCGTCACCCTCGCCCTCCAGATGGACGAACGGCTGCGGGAGCGGCGCCAGGAACGCGCCCCGCGCGCTGGCCCCTCCCATAGACCAACCCCCGTCCGTTCTACCGGTGCCTTCCCTGGGTCAGCGTCCCGTGGGCTCTCTCCACCCTCACACTCCCCCTCGCAACCCTGGGTGGCTTCTGGATCCAGGCCGGAGGAGGAGCCCATGCAGTTGGGTCGGTCACGGCTCCCGCTGGAGGTTAGGGAGCAGAGGATGAGTGGCCACCTCTGCCTCTACTGCGGGAGGTCGGGCCACTACATCAAGGCCTGCCCGACTCACCCAAAAAGACCCGGCTCACTAGTGAGGGGTGTCCTAGTGAGCCTGACGACCCTTCCTCAGCCCCAGGGTTCACATTAATTTAGAACATGCAACTTATTTGGTGATATTTCTGAATTAAGTTTACTGCCCATCTTTCTCCCTCACCCCACATTCCCTCCATTCCCTCCCTCTATTCCCTCCCTCCATTCCCTCCCCCCTCCATTCCCCCCCTCCATTCCTCCCTCCATTCCCCCCTCCATTCCCCCCTCCCTCCATTCCCTCCCCCCTCCATTCCCCCCTCCATTTCCCCCTCTATCCCCCCCTCCACTCCCTCCCCCCTCCATTCCCTCCCCCTCCATCCCCCCTCCATTCCCTCCCCCCTCCCTCTCCCCCTCCATTCCCTCCCCCCTCCATTCCCCCCTCCATTCCCTCCCCCCTCCATCCCCCCCTCCATTCCCTCCCTCCATCCCCCCTCCATTCCCCCCCTCCATCCCCCCCTCCATTCCCTCCCCCCTCCATTCCCCCCCTCCATTCCCCCCTCCATTCCTCCCTCCATTCCCCCCTCCATTCCTCCCTCCATTCCCTCCCCCCTCCATCCCCCCCTCCATCCCTCCCTCCATTCCCTCCCCCCTCCATCCCCCCCTCCATTCCCTCCCCCCTCTATTCCTCCCTCCATTCCCTCCTCCTTCCATTCCCCCCTCCATTCCCCCCTCCATTCCTCCCTCCATTCCCTCCCCCCTCCAACCCCCCTCCATTCCTCCCTCCATCCCCCCCTCCATTCCCCCCTCCATTCCCCCCCTCCATTCCCCCCTCCATCCCCCCCTCCATTTCCTCCCCCCTCTATTCCCCCCTCCATTCCCTCCTCCTTCCATTCCCCCCTCCATTCCCCCCTCCATTCCTCCCTGCATCCCCCCCTCCATTCCCTCCCCCCTCCATCCCCCCCTCCATTCCTCCCTCCATCCCCCCCTCCATTCCCCCCTCCATTCCCTCCCCCCTCCATTCCCCCCTCCATCCACCCCTCCATTCCCTCCCCCCTCCATCCCCCCCTCCATCCCCCCTCCATTCCCCCCCTCCATTACCCCCTCCATCACCCCCCTCCATTCCCCCCCTTCATTCCTCCCTCCATCCCCCCCTCCATTCCCCCCTCCATCCCTCCCTCCATTCCCTCCCCCCTCCATTCCCCCTCCATTCCCTCCCCCCTCCATCCCCCCCTCCATCCCTCCCTCCATTCCCTCCCCCCTCCATCCCCCCCTCCATTCCCTCCCCCCTCTATTCCCCCCTCCATTCCCTCCTCCTTCCATTCCCCCCTCCATACCCCCCTCCATTCCTCCCTCCATCCCCCCCTCCATCCCCCCCTCCATTCCCCCCTCCATTCCTCCCTCCATTCCTCCCTCCATCCCCCCCTCCATTCCCCCTTCCATTCCTCCCTCCATCCCCCCTCCATTCCCCCCTCCATTCCCTCCCTCCATTCCTCCCTCCATCCCCCCCTCCATTCCCTCCCCCCTCCATCCCCCCCTTCATTCCCCCCTCCATTCCTCCCTCCATCCCCCCCTCCATTCCCTTCCCCTCCATCCCCCCCTCCAGTCCCCCCTCCATCCCCCCCTCCATTCCCTCCTCCTTCCATTCCCCCCTCCATTCCTCCCTCCATCCGCCCCCTCCATTCCCCCCTCCATTCCCTCCCTCCATTCCTCCCTCCATCCCCCCCTCCATTCCCTCCTGGATTTGACGAAAAGAAGCCGTATGAAAACTGGACAAATTAAGTGGAAATATGGAGACGGGTGACGAACTTGGACAAGAAAAAGCAAGCGTTGGCTGTGGCTCTATCGTTGACAGGTAGAGCGAGGGATACTGCTTTAGGAATAAATGTGGATGATCTAAATAAGGATGATGGAATGACCACTTTGATTGGGGAACTTGACAAGATTTTTTTGAGAGAAGAGAAGGAACGGGCTTACGAAGCCTATTCTGAGTTTGATCGAATATCGAGGGAAAATGGCGTCTCGATGGTGGACTTTATTGTTGATTTTGAACAGAAATACAACAGGATCTGTAAATTCGAGATGGTTCTGCCCGACGCTGTTTTGGCGTTTAAACTACTGGATACAGCAAGTCTTGATGTGAAAGACAAGCAACTGGCATTGACTGCATGTGGTAAGCACACTTTTGATTATATGAAGTCAGCACTGAAACGCATATTCAGAGAAAAACATGAGCAGAAGGCGGGAGCCATTAACGTGAGTCAGGATGCAGCCTACTACACAGATCAAAGAAAACCGCACCCACGAACCCAAAGTGTGCAAGCTAGAGGACCACTCGCAGGCACAAATCCACTTGACAAGTACGGAAGACGAACAAAGTGTGGGATTTGTCAAAGCACATTCCACTGGGTGAAAGATTGCCCACATAAGAAAGAACACGTAAAGATAACAGAAGAAAATAAATGCACAGAAGAACCTGATGAGTGTAATATAACGCTGTTTTCTAAGGAATCGGATACGGAAATATTCATGGTTGAGGCTCTGGGATCAGCTGTCATTGACACGGCATGCACAAGGACTGTCTGTGGTGAAAAATGGCTGAATAACTATGTAGGGGGACTAAATGAGAAAGAAGTACAGAAAATAGTTAACACAGAGAGTAGCAAGCCTTTCAAGTTTGGGGATGGGCGAGTTGTACATTCGACAAAAAAGGTCAAGATACCAGCCAAGATAGGAGAAACAAAATGCTGTAGACACAGAAGTGGTCCCATCTGACATCCCTTTACTGCTGAGTAAAACGTCGCTAAAGAGAGCAGGAGCTGTGCTGAACTTGGAGAACGATACAGCAATAATGTTTCGGCAACCGATAGCTCTGAAGATGACCTCCTTAGGACACTACTGTCTGAACATAATGGATAATGAGTCACCATGCGATACATATGAGAATGTGGTCCTGGCCATCACAGAGAATATGACTAAGGAACAAAAACACAAAGCTTTACTGAAACTTCACAAGCAATTCGGACATGCATCAGTTGACAAACTGAAGAAGCTGCTGATAAGTGCTGGAAACTCTGATAACGAGAGCACTGCTATTCTAGAGGAGATAGTAGGAAAATGTGAGATTTGTCTTAAGTACAGCAAGCCTAAGCCTAAGCCCAAGCCTGCTGTTGGGTCTGCCCATGGCCTCCCGATACAATGAGACTGTGGCAGTAGATTTACATGAGCTAGAACCGAAATGTGTGGTACCTGTACATTATCGATCACTTCACACGCTTCAGTGCGGGTGGCATTGTGACCTCAAAGAAACCAAGTGTGATAGTGAAATGCTTTGGACATTCCTGGATCAGTGTCCATGGTCCACCGGAGCGTCTCTTCAGCGACAACGGTGGCGAGTTCAACAACGAGGAAATAAGAGACATGGCAGAGAACTTCAACATCGAGATAAAGACGACTGCTGGCTATAGTCCATGGAGCAATGGCTTGCTGGAACGCCATAACCAAATGCTCAGAGATAATACTGAAGGTAAAACTTGACAACGGAGTTGACTGGAAAACTGCACTGGATTGGGCACTCATGGCAAAGAACACAGTGCAGAACGTACATGGCTTCAGCCCACATCAGCTGGTGTTTGGACAGAATCCGAACCTTCCCTCTGTGTTAGTGGATCAGCCACCTGCTTTGGAGGGAACTACTATGAGTGCATGGGTGGGACAGCACATAACAGCATTACATGCAGTAAGGAAAGCTTTCATAGAGGCAGAGTGCTCAGAGAGAATCAGAAGAGCTCTACGAAAGCAACTTCGTCAAACAGATGAGAAGTATGAAACTGGGGACAAGGTGTTCTACAAAAGGACAGACTGTGTTGAGTGGAAAGGTCCTGGAGTCGTGATACGACAAGATGGGGTGGTGATCTTTGTACACCATGGTGGGACCTATGTCAGGGTTCATCATTCTAGGTTGCAGAAGGTTGATAAGAGTGAAGTAGGTGCTAGTGAGGGTCTAGAGCACCCTGGGGAGAATGTTACTGAGGGCAATATGAAAGTACCTGTTACTGATAGTGATGTGGATGTTGATAACAATGACAGTGGGAACATACCTGGTACTGATTGTGACATAGATGTTGATATGAACAATGACGGTGAGGCTGGGGGTGTTACAGACAATGATACAGATGTCACTGAGGGTAACAATCATAAGGATAATCAACAGACAGGCATAAGGGTAGCAGCCTCCCTAGGGCTGAAAACAGGTCAAACAATCAGCTTTGTGGATAATGTAACAGATGCGTCTCACAGAGCTAAAGTGATGGGACGAGCAGGAAAGGCTACAGGAAATAACAGAAACCGGTACTGCCTACAGTACTTAGAACTATCTGACATCGCTGGTACTATGGGGTCAGCTGATCTTACTAAGGTAGACAATCTTCAGGTTAATCCACTGGATAGTGTAGAACTATGCTCTGATATGCAGGAAAATGATGTATTAGTCACAGGTGGTGTTTCATTTGATAAGGCTAAACTAGATGAAATAAGTAGCTGGAAGAATGATGGGGTGTTTGAGAAGGTAAAAGATATGGGTCAAAGGCATGTGTCCACTAGACGGGTGTGCACACTGAAAGAAACCCCTGATGGTGTAATACCCAAAGCGCGTCTTGTGGCTAGAGGTTTTGAAGAATTCAACACTAAAGATCTATAGAAGGACTCACCTACATGCTCATCAGAGTCCCTCAGACTACTCATGTCAGGTCTATGTCAGAATAAGTGGCATCAAATAACTTATCCAGAACAAAAGGATTCATCGTATTCTGTGGTCAGCTACAAAAGAACAGCTGGCAGACTGTCTGACCAAAAAGGGAGCCTCTTCCCTGGTATTACTTAAGGCACTGAATAATGGACAATGGAAGCTAGATGACTGAGTCTGACTGTTGATAACTGAGCATGAGCTCATTAAAAATTAATAATTAAAAATTATTGTTGCATACATTGATGCAACTGAGTTGCAACCTGTTGTTGTTTCTACTTGTTTCTGTTCTGTGTAAATGTGTATGAGTTGTCTGTTGTCAGCATATACATTAAGTTTTGCTAATGTTGTCACTTATTGCAAAGCAGTCCCTTCTCCCGTGGTTTTATTCATGATGTCATCAGCGATTAGTCAATGTCGACTTGACTTTCATCACAAAACAGCTAACTTCAAAAACTCTTAAGTCATACAACCCCTAACACACACACAAAGTTGCACACACAAACATGCCCGTCCATCCATCCATCCTTTCCCCCACCTACCTTAGCGTCATGCTCCTGCAGGTGTGTTCCACTGGCGTGCAGGTAGTTAAAGAGGTCCTCAGAGGGCAGTGGTCTCTCCAGCATCAGGATCAACTCTTGCTCCACTTCAAACCTTTCATGCAGGGTCACTGCTGCACTCTTCCCCATCACTCCTGGGTGACCTGCAAGCAGCAGAAGCCCCAGTTCCAGGGGAAACCCAAACTTTTACCCATCTCGAGTCTGACAGAGACAAAGAGTTACAATGAGGTTGCTGAGAACCGCCTCAGGTTAAGGATTTTAACAAAAACCCAAGTCAACTTACCTTTATAAGGATTAATTAAAGAACAATGAGAGATAGAGATGTTTTGATTTTAACTATGCAGTTAATGCACTGGGCACTACTGCTTCTGATAAAAAACTAAAAAGTTTCAAAAGATACTGACATTTCAAGAGCTTTTGGGGACAAAAACAATGTCACCATTGTGAAGGTGTCCACCTTTTCTTTGGGAATTTGTAAGGCCACCTTCAGGACAGACACACACAACACCTGTAGTTAAATTATATGCTTTACACTTCTGGTCAAATCTGAATGTCCGACACCTTTTATAAGAGAACACAAGCCGTTTTCTGTACAATCGCTACGTATTTCGTATGCGTAAGGTCACCGAATGTTTGTAATACTCCCACGTGTATTACAAAAAGACTTGAAATGGGCCATTTGAGACTACTGACATTATGTAGACCAGTGACAGACCTTAGTCGGTATGCAGATATTGGATCGTCGACAGCAGAATGGTCACCAGAAACTACAAAGTTATTTTCCTGCAGCTGCACTGCTTTCACACTGCCCAAAAAAACCCGCTAACATGCGCCAATTTACACTGACCAAAGGCGGACATGAGCGGGGTTTTGCCAGTGTGAAAGCAGTAACATGTCCATTTACATTACTGCCACGTGGTAATTAATCAGAGCCTCTGAATAGCACAAAGCCTTTGCATACCAACACGGCCGAATGGGTCTCCATGTTAACTGTTCCAATAGATTTGATCATTCTTCCAACGCATGCCAGGCTAACCACATGCATACAAACCGCTTGTCACTCAACAAGTCAAACAGACTGACGAATGGATGACGTTGCTGACTAGTGAGCCGCTATTGCAGCAGTGTCGTCAACCAGCACTTGCCCCCATCAGCGTTACCGTTGGCCTAACATGACATTTAACATCCTGGGACTTCACAACTATATTATTCATAACTGCCTGGTTTACTACTAACAAAAGACGTGGGATGAGTATTAATCTTAACAATACGACTGGCTATTTCTCGCAAATTCACTGATTACACTGCGGCCGTAACCACGTGACACGTTTTCCTGCGTAGTGGCTGCTTAGCTCGCTCACATACTCAAAACTCTGCGGCCTGCGTCTTTTCCAAACACGAGGCGAAACAAAGAACAGCTCAACACCACATTAGCCAACATCTTACACAATGTGTTAATTACCTCGTCTACTGTATCTGTGGCGAACAAATCCATATTGTACGCGGTCAAAATATGCTTAGTTTCTTTCGTTCGTAAAACGCGCTTACCGAAATAGAAGCCATTTTGTAGATGGTCCCAGGCACGTTCGCAAGCCCCCCCCCCACACACACACACACACACACACACACGGGACGTCATTTTAAAGGCCCAGTTGTCCTCCATATGGGAACAGGTCTGAATACAGCGGCATGTACAGTATGAGAGATATGAGCAAAAACGCCATGTCGACTCAAATGAACCGCTGGGTCTCAATGACACAGTAGCTCGCTCAACGGTAAAATGGCTGACGGAGCCTGTGTGGCACATAACGCGCGGAACATGGCGCCAAGCTTGCAGGACAAAAGACAGGTTTTGACCAGTGTCTCTGGCCAGCCCCTCGCTCACAAACCTAACGTTACGTTTCCCAAGTTAAGTGGCGAAGACACGTTCAAGTCGGCGACATTAAAAAAAACAGCCATTTTAGCTATCCACATACACACAAGTTGTCTTCACTCCAGTTGGTAACCCGTGTTAAGGCCGGCATTAGCTGCTAAGTAGGCGTTATAACCTGATATAAGAAAAAATATGTCCCACAGAATACCACACAAAACAGCTTGCATTGACTTATGTGCACATTACATTAAGTCGCAACGTTATTTCTCAATCAGCAATATTCGGAAACTTTACATCTGGATAAAAATAAAGTTACCTCCTGTCACGACCTCCTAACGAAACGCAACGGACACGGGCTCGTCACAACATGGCGGCGATCAGGATAATGACCTCCCATCACCCCACGCGTGCGTCCCGCCCCTAAAGCGCCCGCCAATTATATTCAATTTTTAAAAACAGTATTTTATTTCAAATTGTTTATGTGATGAAAGAATACTGTTTCACTTCTTCGTTTTCACATCTAGGCAAATATTACCTGTTATATGGGTCCAAATTAAGTTACCTGAATCTGATCCATCCATTTCCCAAACCGCCTATCCTGCTCTGAGGTGGCGGGGATGCTGGAGCCTATCCCAGCAGTCACTCTGACCTTTCAGGCTAAACACGATTTCATTTCAATTCCATTTAGCTGCAGTTAATTGCGATTACATGCGCTTGACCCATGCCAAACTCGGAATGACACAACTGAATCAGGTGTGTATATATACACTCACTGGCCACTTTATTAGGTACACCTTGCTAGTACCGGGTTGGACCCCCTTTTGCCTTCAGAACTGCCTTAATCCTTCGTGGCATAGATTCAACAAGGTACCGGAAACATTCCTCAGAGAGTTTGGTCCATATTGTCATGATAGCATCACGCAGTTGCTGCAGATTTGTCGGCTGCACATCCATGATGCGACTCTCCCGGTCCACCACACCCCAAAGGTGCTCTATTGGATTGAGATCTGGTGACTGTGGAGGCCATTTGAGTACAGTGAACTCATTGTCATGTTCAAGAAACCAGTCTGAGATGATTCGAGCTTTATGACATGGCGCGTTATCCTGCTGGAAGTAGCCATCAGAAGATGGGAACACTGTGGTCATAAAGGGATGGACATGGTCAGCAACAATACTCAGGTAGGCTGTGGCGTTGACACGATGCTCAATTGGTACTAAGGGGCCCAAAGTGTGCCAAGAAAATATCCCCCACACCAATTACACCACCACCACCAGCCTGAAGCGTTGATACAAGGCAGGATGGATCCATGCTTTCATGTTGTTGACGCCAAATTCTGACCCTACCATCCGAATGTCGCAGCAGAAATTGAGACTCATCAGACCAGGCAACGTTTTTCCAATATTCTATTGTCCAATTTTGATGAGCCTGTGCGAATTGTAGCCTCAGTTTCCTGTTCCTAGCTGACGGGAGTGGCACCCGGTGTGGTCTTCTGCTGCTGTAGCCCATCTGCCTCAAGGTTCGACGTGTTGTGCGTTCAGAGATGCTCTTCTGCATACCTCGGTTGTAATGAGTGGTTATTTGAGTTACTGTTGCCTTTCTATCAGCTCGAACCAGTCTGGCCATTCTCCTCTGACCTCTGGCATCAACAAGGCATTTTTGCCCACAGAACTGCCGCTCACTGGATATTTTCTCTTTTTCGGACCAGTCTCTGTAAACCCTAGAGATGGTTGTGCGTGAAAATCCCAGTAGATCAGCAGTTTCTGAAATACTCAGACCAGCCCGTCTGGCACCAACAACCATGCCACGTTCAAAGTCACTTAAATCACCTTTCTTCCCCATTCTGATGCTCGGTTTAAACTGCAGCAGATTGACTTGACCATGTCTACATGCCTAAATGCATTGAGTTGCATTGAGTTGCTGCCATGTGATTGGCTGATTAGAAATTTGCATTAATGAGCAGCTGGACAGGTGTGCCTAATAAGGTGGCCGGTGAGTGTATATTGTAGCGAATTCGGGGGTCAACGCAACCACAGGAACTGCCGCGGCCGGGAAGCGAACCCGTATCGCCCGCACCGCAGGAGACATCGCTAACCGCTAGACTACAGGGTCAGGCCCGCGAGCCAGCGGCCAGCGTGTCTTCTTATCCATGCACGTTACAATATTCTGATTTTGGGTGGTGATGGATGAGACGCCAGTCAAAGCAGAAAAAATATTTTAAAGTTGAGACTTAACATTTCTGTGTGGTTCACACTTTACAGAACATGTGAGGGCCAGTTAATATAAGATGTCGGCCCACAGTCGGCCCACGTGTTATGCACCATTACAGTGCCACCATTGCCAGACTTGGCCCGCCTTCGGTGAAAACACCACTTGTCGATGGTTTAAGGGCACATTTCGGCCAGAGTCGTCAGCTATGTGGGAGGTGATTCTGGATGTATTCAAGAGCTTTTGTGGATTAAAGTGTTGTTGAAGTGTGATCATTATAGAATAATTCATTACCCAAACCGCTCATCCTGCTGTCAGGGTCGCGGGGATACTGGAGTCTATCCCAGCTGTCATTGGGCGGCAGGCAGGGAGACACCCTGGACATGCCGCCATGCCATCATAGGGCAGGAATATTAGTCTAACTGTTCTAATATCAGCTGTTCCACCATGGTTACTACCTCAACCAGCAGTAGATTTCTCTATATTGGATGGTTTACACTCAAAAAGAAACACGGTCAATGTGCAGGCTTATGTGGACACTGTTATAAATAAAATATATGAACACTATTTACGTTAATACTAATTAGGATATTGTAATATATCCATACTCCCGCTAAGAGGCGCTGCTGTTTTCAGGAGTTTCCGGGCTGTGGAGTTCTCTCATGGATGTATTAAAGTATTATAGTTCTACTATAATACTTCCTTGGGTTCTCTTTTTTTTTTGTGAAGATTTTTTTTTAACAATTTCAAACTTACAAACAACATGGCAATAACATTTCCATGTTCGCACAATAGGACCTGGTGCATACAAAGGAAAGATTGAAAAAAATAAAACAAACGAGAGGTTGAAATAACATCAATATAAAATACATAAAATTAAACAGGGCTAGGGCTTTTTGGTTAATTATATTCTTCTATTATACTAAAAAGTTTTACTGCATTTTTTATTTTCATGACTTTAAGGGCCTTTGTATAAGCAAGAAACTCTCTGCGAAATACACAAAAGTCAGGTTTCACTTTCACATATTTTGATTTGTGTTTATAACATTTCCCGAAAATAAGAACGTCGTTGACTAAAAAGTCATCGTTGCTATTGTCCATGGCAAGTCAATAAACAATGTCCTTCAGAGAAAAGTTTTCCAGTTGGAAAACCCTTGGGTAAAGCCAGTCATGTATATCAAGCCATAAAGTTTCATAATTCACACATTGGAAAAATAAATGATCAGTCGTTTGAGCATCATCACAAAATACACAATTATTGGTTTCAATTCCAAATCGCTGTCGTAACAATTCACTGGCTGGATACACTCCATTTAAAAATTTAAAATGGATTTCCTTTGCTTTGGGATTTATGGGGAATTTAAGATATTTAGTTAGTAACATGTGAATAGTTCTTTGAGTAGACTTGTGAAATTGAGTTTCTGTAAGATACTATAGAGTTTGAAATGTTATTAAACATATTTATAATTGTTTTATTTGGGAATCTGACTTCATTAAAATCACAGCCTCCAACTAAAAGTTGTGGGAGACAAGGGGTGATAGAGTAGAATATGTTAAAATTCCTTTGATTAATAGATTTAGGGATTGCTTTAGTTATAGATTTAAATACGTAACGGTTTCCAATTAAATCATATTTAAGGCAGAAACTCTCAAACGATATGATACAGCCACTACTATCAACTACGTAATTGGGTCACTGACCAAAAACCTTTCACCATCCAGTCCTTGTTATAAAATGATTTCTTTTTAACCATAATATATCTATTATTCCATAATGGTGTATTATGTGGGGTGAAATTGCGATTGTATAAGAGTTTCTAATATAAAAAGACCTGCTGGTGAACAAGGGAAAATTCAATCGGGAGTCTTTGAATACTGAAGTCACATTTAAGTAACAATTCTATACTTCCCAACTTCTTAACTGTTTCTCTGGGAAAATGGAACCAAAAGCTATTGTTGTTCAGAAAAGACTTTAGCCAATTGATTTTCAACGTTCCATTTACAAAATCAAAACCGATAGCTTGTAGGCCTCCATCTTTAAAATCTCTGCTCTCTTAACTTAGTGGATTTTCATTTTCCAAAGATAATCAAAACTGACCTGATAGATCTTTTTAATAGCTCTACTTGGAATAGCCATCGAGTATGCCAGATACATGCACCTTGAAATGCTTTCCGTTTTAGTCAAAAAGATTCGACCTAATAAACTAATGCCTCTCCATAACCAAGAGTTAAGTCTAGTTTGGCATTCATCCACTACCTTCCACACATTCATATTTTGATACATATTTATGTCCAAGTACTAAACAGTGGATTTTACAGAAATGCTGTATGCCTCTGTTAAATGACTTTGATGAACTGGCATTAGCTCACACTTGTTCAAATTTAACTTTAGACCAGAGGCTTTGGAGAAAAATCTGAATCATTTGAAGTATTCCGGGGACTTCAGTTAGCTGCTTCATAAAGATGGTTGTATCATCTGCTAACTGGCTAATGATTACTGGTTTCCCAAGTACATCTAATGGAGTGATAGTTGAATTTTTAATAAAGACAGAAAGCATTTCTGTAGCAATTATAAAGAGAGAAGGGGAAATGGGACAACCCTGTTTAACGCCGCGTTTGGTTATAAATCGGGGTGACGTACCTCTTGGTAAAGAGACTGAACAATTTGTATTTTCATAGAGATTCATGTTTTGAAACTTATCCCCAAAACCTAATAACATTAAACAATGGCATTTTTTTTTGAAAAAAGTGCTCAATTGAATCAAATGCTTTATAAAAGTCAAGAAATAGAATAAAACCATCATCTTCTATTAAATGTCTATAATCTAAAAGATCAAGCATTAAGCAAATATTGTTGTGAATGGATCTACCCTTCATAAAACCAGGTTGAGAATCCCTTATAATTTTATGTAGATTCTTTTTTAACCTATTAGCATAAATAAGGGTCACGATTTTGTAGTCGTTGTTGAATAATGTGATTGGTCTAAGATTATCTAATATTTTGGGGTCCTTATGAAGCTTGGGAATTAAAGTTATTATAGCTTGTTTCATAGTGGAAGGAAATTTAATATTGTCAGTTGATTCTTTTAACATAAGAGAGAATGCAACTTTAATAAGTCCCAAAAATGTCTATAGAAATTGGCAGTAAGTCCATCCCTACCTAGAGATTTGTCTAAAGACAAACTCATTACTGCTTTATCCAGCTCATCTGAAGTAATTTCAGCATCACACAACCATACGAACACATCAACAATACAGAGAATACGAGCTTTGATATTGTTGAAGAAGTCAGCATCCTGAACAGAAAAGGTTGAAGAATACAATTTACTGTGTTAGTAATTAGTATTAGTATTGAGTAGCAGCAGAATACTTCACAACTGCTATCATTAAACGTTTATTGACATGCTACAGTACCAGAGAAAAAGTTAAATCTATGTTAACATTATTTTATTATAATGTTAAACTTTATTTCACTCTCTCTCTCTCGCACACGTAAGGAATCCAGCTTTGGTAAGGAATGAGCTTTGGCTCAAGATAAATCAAACAATAGCAAACAAACAAACCAACACAAAACCAATTTCTGTCACGTATCTGGAAAGAACCCAAAAGCAGACGGGACAAGCAGGTAAGGGAAGAAATCAAGTCTTATGGCCGGACTCGATGAAGCAGCAATCATTGGCAACGCTGTCTTCGGGAGGGGGGCGGAGTCGGCTTGTGTTCGTCACGTCAATGCGTCTCTGTGTGTGTCGGAAAAAACAGTGCTTCGGCTTGGAGTCGCCTTGTCACCAAAGTGGGGAGGCGCTCTCCTTCCAGACTGCCGGCCCTCGGACAGATGCAGTTGGCGAACGCATGCAGTACGAGGGTGGGTGTTTGAATTAAAATAGGGATCGATTGGCCACTAAATTGGGAGAAAAAAGGGAAAAATCCAAAATACATTTATAAAAAAAAAAAAAAAAGAAATCAACTCTTCATTCAAGTGGCCCATCCCAGGGGTAGAGCAGGAGTTGGCTCAGTGGCAGGTAGACTGGCAGGCACAAGTCCATCAATGGCTACGTTCCAGCCAACACTGGTCCACAGTGGAGGCTTTTTAAGGGTGACGCCGATTGCTTGATGGCCAGCTGCTGTGCCGGGGTGAAGGAGGGGTCAGCAGGTGTCCAGGGAGAAGAGGGGTTAGGCTTGGGCTTTTGGCTCATGACTTCTATTTATTTAGCACTGGCCTACTGATCTGAGGAATGCTATAATGCTCGACTTCACTCAATGTGGCCAGGGGTGCTCGGGTTGGACCCGTCAAACTGGGCAGTGCTGGCCGCTGAATGTGGCCGAGGCTCGACAATGTATGTGGGCAGGGGTGGTCGCGCTGGCACTACAATCAAGCCCAAAGTCGCGCGACGTTTCGCTGTTTATGTACCTTCTTCAGGCGAGGCCTTATTCAACTAAGAGAGGCAGGGTTAAGCTTAAGGTTAGGGTTAGGCTTTTAAATCCGCATTCCCAAATACATTGCAATTAACCTTGTGCACTGTCCATCGACATGGTGTTTAGATGGCGGCCACAGTCCCCCACCAACTACCCCACCGTCCCACGCAATCCAAAAATTCAATGGCAGCTAATAATGGTCCCTCAGTTTGGCTCAGTCGCATCATCGGGACCCCAATTTGGTCCCCTGTTTCACTACAACAAAGCCCAAAGTCGCGCGACGTTTCGCTTTTCTTCAACCCTCTTCAGGCGAGGGTTTAGACTTTTCTACGAGCGGCATGTCGGTGGCCTTCTAAGGCTCGTGAAAATCAAATCACTTGATTGGAAGCTGCCAATTTGCCATAACAATATGGAAGGACCTCTAAAATCTGTTGTACATACTTTGTGCTACTGCACTTACCAGCATGCTTTGTGTCTTGCACATTTCCTATGTTCTTGTGGGTTTCGAAACATGTGAACCAATGGAATGTATTTGCTCTTTGTATTTTTATTCGAATTTTGTTATTAGCCAATGATGTGGTGTGGAGTTGTTATGCCCGCGAAATCACGAGCTTCGCAACAGTCCATCTCCTCACGGAGAGGGAGGAGTTAGGCAGCCCGAGTGAGTACGACGAAGAGAGAGGGCCATTTTTCTGCTGCTCCGTCTAAGTACCCGTTTCGCGGAGACTTTATACACAGCCCGTGTACTAGGCCCGCATTTGAGGTCAGGAGTGTTGCGATTGGCCCGCGGTCGTATGCTTGCTGGTGGGCTTTGTTTTAGTATGCCGATTATTTTGTTTATGCCCCATAGCCAGTGTCGCCGCTAGCTAGCTAAGTGCATTTAGCATCCAGTGCTAGTGTGTTAGCTAGCCGACTAGAGTTGTGGAGGCTAGTCAGAAGTCATCGGGCTGCGCTGGACGGTGATCTAACTAGGGGAGCCGCTCTGCTCCATTCCTGGGACCTGTCTGCTATCCAAAGAGGACTCGCTTCATCTGCTCTATCTTCGCCAGGGTTGTTTGAACATTGCAACCTTTGGCCATCTTGCGGCGGGTGGAGGCTGCTACCGGGGAGCCGACACCTGCCAGCTGCTAGGCTAGCACTACGCCTTCCATCCTCTGGACTGCACACAGCCTCCCGGTCGAGGGGGCGATGGGTTGTGAGTAACCCGAAAATTTCATTTATACTCACACACACACGCACACTTTTATCTCGTCGCCTGGGCATCGTAGCGGTGGCTGCCTTGCCCTCCGCTCAGAGAGCTGCTTTAATGTGCACCAACGGGCCCCAACGGAAAGTGCTGGGTATTTGTGTGTTCTTTTGATACTTTCTTCCTGTTTATTGTGACCGCTTGTCCCACCCTGTGTAATTTCAATTAATGTTTATTTAATCAGCAATACTACACTCGTGTGGTACTCTCTCTCTCTCTCTCTCTCTCATTATTATCAAATAAATCCTATTATTATTAATTATATTTCGGGTGTATTGGCAGCTCATTTTCCGCATATGCAAAGCCTAGGTTACTTATAGAGTGCTGGTAATAAGCTTGTACAGTAATTCAGTACACAGCAGAGTTATAAGATCTGCATTAACCACGTGTTTGTTTCATTCTGGGAAGATATACCATTCACCAGCCTTAGCTAAGTGTAGTATTTTCACAGTGGAGGCACCGCGCTACTAAATTGATTATTATCTTGGTTAATTATTTCTATTATCAATTATCACTAATATTGTCATTAGTGGCACTAGCCTACTAGTACACAGGAGGTTCAGCCAGCTCACCATTCCACCGCTGAGAACTCAGGATCCTGTTGCGCTATTGATTTGTATTGTAACACTTTAGTAACTGGTAGCATTAGGCTTTTGTCTTGTTTAAATGTGCTTGGCGTTGCCCGCCAGTGAAAAAGGGGTTACAAATAGCTTTACACTAGTCCAACTCACCGAGCGGGGGGGCTACGTCCCTCTTTGTCGGAGTCCCTCGTAAAAAGAGAGAGTGAACCACAGCTCCGCCTCTAAATACGTCACTGGGAAATATGACACCACCTCCGGTGGGCGTGTGCTTTCGCCCGGGACAGACGTTCCCTGACCATGCCGTTGTCCCGGGAAAATGGACCCGCCCATCTGTTGGATCGCCAGGTCTTTCTCCGGAAACACCGGATGACGACCCATTCGCCGGGGAGGTAGGAATGGAGAACCTTCTCAGCTGGGGTGGGGAGAGCAGCTGCCACCTGTTTGGGAGACTTGGGAGAGAGCAGAGGAGAGATTACAGCAGTGCTGTAGCATAGCATGCTCGTAAAGAGCGGTTTGGGGAAGAGCTCCCGGCGCAGGGCCCGTTCCCATGGTCGGAGGCCGTCCCATGACAATCTCAAAAGGACTAAGCCCTGCTCTGGAGTGTCTTTGTCGCACGCGCATGTACATAAGTACCAGAGGACGTAAGAAACTGTCTCTGTTGCCAGAGAGCACCAAAGTCCACGCCGAAAGCGTAGCGTGAATCCGTGTAGATGGTGACAGACCAGCCAGCTGCCAGCTCGCAGGCCGCAGAGAGGGCCGTGAGTTCAGCAGCCTGTGCAGAGAGGTGAGAGGGCAATGAGCTGCAATTAAGGCAAGCGGAGGCAGAGCATACGGCCCAACCAACCTGACATTGGCCGGTGGTAAGACAGCGGGAAGCCGACCCATCCACAAAAAGGACAACGGCAGGGTTGGCAAGAGGAGTGGAGCTGAGATCAGGCCGAGGTGAACAAACAGCAGAGACAGCTGCAACGCAGTCGTGTGGTTCACCATCGTCTGGTGAGGGAAGAAGGGTGGCGGGGTTAAGGACAGCGCAACGTTTGACAGTGATGGTGGGCATGTCAAGGAGCACAGTGTTGTAACATAGCCACCGGGCTGCGGACAGCTGTGACCTTTTCTGTTCAAGTAGGAGGACCGGGACCGCATGGGGAACCAGGAGAATAACGTCGGAGTACCCCACGATGTCTCGCGAGGCCATCACAGCCTTTTCAGCAGCAGCGACGGCTCGAAGGCAGCGAGGCAAGCCAGCCGCTACCGGGTCAAGTTTGGCGGAGAAGTAAGCCACAGGGCGCAGCTTGCAGTCCCCCATGAGACTGACTGCAAGAGGACGGAGATCATGCAGCCGTTGCGCTCATCCACAGTTTGAGTGAATGCTTGAGCGGGCTCCGGATAGCCAAGAGTTGGTGCGATTTGGAGCTGGACTTTCAGTCCCTCAAAGGCTTTAGTTGCCTCTGGGGTCCACAAGAGGACCTGTGAGGCGGGTGCATGAGAGTCAATGAGGGCCCGAAGGGGTTTGTCAAAGGTTGCAAATGCCGGAACGAACAAGCGACACAGTAGGAAGCCATGCCTAAGAACAGGGTATCTGCAGGTTTCACTAAGTTAATTTTAAGACTTTTTAAGACCTTTTTAATGCCACTTGGATCGGAATTTAAGACCAAGATCTACAACAAAATATATACATATGGTTGGTAAGCCCTAACGCCCAACAGCTGAATATTTAAACATTTGATTCGCGCGAGTGCAGTTTTATCGAAATGGTTAAACAAATGTATGTTTTGTGACACGCTGATGTTGTAACCGCATTTCTTGACGTTCAGACCGAATATTTAAAGATTTGATTCGCGGAATTTCGCGCGATTGCAATCAGATAAGCTGAAGTCCTCCTCCATGTTGAAAAAGCTGCCAGAAACTACACGCTGCTGTGACTGGTTGATTCGCTGTGAGCATTTGATGACAAAACAACGAATCACAGCAGAGCGCGCAGCGGAGGTCCCTCCCCCCTCCATCTGGCCGATCAATTCTAGCATCAACTTTTCTTCTTCTTCTCTCGGCTGCTATTTTGTCATGACTTAGTTAGCATTTGTCCGCCAAATTCTGTATAGGCTATACCATTTAGCAATTAACCGCTCAGTAAAACCAACATCGGTATTCTTTTCGATAACTAGTTACATTAATATTACCTACAACCGTGAGTTGCAGGTAATATTGCCATGGTATCGCATCATCCAGGTCATTTCTTTGTCTATGGGGGATACATATTTGTTTTAATTACAGGGAATAGCATGCTATAGGTAACAGGTGCGCCTGATACGAACCTGGAATTCATGAAAATAGCATGTGTGTTAGAGTTTGTGGGAGACCCCAAGCGCACGACACCAGACAGAGATGGGGTTAGCCGAAAACTGGCGTACTTTATTCAAACATAGGAAGGCAATGAGCGACAAGGAAAAAACGGAAAGTCCAAGGGGGGAAAAAACTCGCGGGTAATCCAAACGGGAACAAGGCAGGATACTTCCACGGGGAAACCTTGCAAGGGAAAAACATGAACCAAGGGCTGGGATGAGTTCGTAGAGAAAAGGACCGTGAGAGGAGAGTCGCCGCTACTGCGGGGAGGTAACAACACGAACTGACAACGGGCACGTGGGAGGCCACCAAACTTAAGCCCAGCCCTGATGACTAAGCCCGGCCCTGACGAGCCGATTGGCTGCCGGCGTGGGGTGGGCGGGCCACGGTGCGGGGTGGGCGAGCCATAACACTTGTTTCCCTTTTATTTTCTTTTTTTCCCCTCAAAATTGTATTTAGTAAAGACAGTGCACTTTCCCTCCCCCCTCACCGTCCCTATGATTGTGCCATAGATCTCTTTCCCGGGGCCGCCCTTCCCACCGGTCGGTTGCATAACCTCTCCGTCCCGGAGAAGGAGGCTATGCGCAATTATATCACAGAGTCCCTGGCCTCAGGAATCATAAGGCCCTCGTCTTCCCCGGTGGCAGCGGACTTCTTTTTTGTGGCAAAGAAGGAGGGCAGCCTGAGGCCTTACATAGATTATCGAATGCTACATAACATCACGGTGAAAAATAAATATCCACTCCCCCTTATGAGTTCCACGTTCGAGCCACTCACTCACGCCACGGTGTTCACGAAGCTGGACCTGCGCAGCGCATACCACCTGGTGCGCATCCGGGAAGGGGATGAATGGAAGACGGCCTTCAACACCCACCTAAGGCATTTCGAATACCTCGTTTTGCCCTTCGGCCTGACCAACGCCCCGGCCGTCTTCCAGGCGTTGGTCAACGACGTGCTCCGGGACATGCTGAACACGTTCGCGGTGGTGTACCTGGATGACATCCTCGTGTTCTCCAGGACTGAGGAGGAACACCACCAGCATGTCCGCCTGGTCCTCCAACGGCTGCTGGAGAACAGGCTCTTCGTGAAAGCCGAGAAGTGCGTGTTCCACTCCGCCTCCGTGGAGTTCCTTGGCCACATCGTAGAGAAGGGGCTCGTCCGCACTGACCCCAGGAAGACCCGAGCGGTGGAGGAGTGGGCACGGCCCACTAACAGGACGCAACTCCAGCACTTCCTGGGGTTTGCAAACTTCTACCGGCGCTTCATCAGGGGGTTCAGCCGTGTGGCCGCCCCGCTCACTGCACTCACCTCCAACCTCCGCCCCTTCTCCTGGACCACGGAGGCAGAAGCCGCCTTTTGGCCCTGAAGAGGCTGTTCACAACGGCTCCGGTGCTCGCCCACCCGGACCCGTGCAGGCAGTTCATCGTGGAGGTGGACGCATCGGACACGGGCATCGGAGCCGTCCTCTCCCAGCGGTCGGAGGAGGACCAGAAGATCCACCCGTGCGCCTTCTTCTCCCGGCGTTTCAGTCCTGCGGAGAAGAATTACGACATCGGCAACAGGGAGTTGCTGGCCGTCCACGCCGCCCTAGAGGAGTGGAGACACTGGCTGGAGGGAGCAGGGCAGCCGTTCATCGTATGGTCCGATCACAAGAACCTGACCTACGTGCGGACGGCTAAGAGGCTCAACCCCAGGCAGGCGCGCTGGGCTCTCTTCTTCAGCCGGTTCGACTTCACCCTCACCTACCGCCCGGGCACCAATAACGTCAGGGCAGACGCCCTCTCCCGTCTGTTTCCCGAGGGGTCCCATGACGCCCCAGACACCATCCTTCCCCCGGACCGGGTGGTGGGTGTCGTCACCTGGGCCATCGAATCGGTGGTGAGAAGGGCCCGGCGCGCCCAGCCCGACCCAGGCAATGGACCCCGGAACCGGCTATTTGTGCCTCCCTGTGTCCGGCCCCAGGTGCTGGAGTGGGGCCACTCCAGCCATCTTGCCTGCCACCCCGGTGTCTACTGAACGGCGGCCTTCATCCGCAGGGGTTTCTGGTGGCCCACCATGGAGGCAGACACCAGAGAGTTCGTGGCAGCCTGCACCACCTGCACCCGCAGCAAGGCTCTCCATCGCCCTCCAGCAGGTCTCCTGCGCCCCCTTCCTGTCCCCGGCCGACCTTGGTCCCACATTGCAATGGACTTTGTAACTGGCCTCCCCGTGTCGCAAGGCAATGACACCATTCTGACCATTGTCGACCGGTTTTCCAAGGCCGTCCACTTTGTTGCCCTCACCAAACTCCCCTCTGCAGCCGAGACGGCGGACCTTCTCGTCTCCCACTTCGTCCGACCCCATGGGATTCCCCTGGACATTGTCTCTGACCGTGGTCCCCAGTTCACTTCGAAGGTATGGCAGGCCTTCTGTAAGGGGATTGGGGCCACGGTCAGCCTCTCCTCCGGGTATCACCCCCAGACCAATGGGCAGGCAGAGCACCTGGAGGCGGCTTTGCGTTGTGTTACCACCAGCAACCCCGCCTCCTGGAGCAAGTACCTGCCCTGGGTGGAGTACTCGCTCAACTCCATGGAGAGTTCGGCTACCGGTTTGTCCCCCTTCGAGTGTTCTCTTGGCTATCAACCTCCTCTGTTCCCCCATCAGGAGTTGGAGGTGGCGGTCCCGTCCACGAGGGCCCATCTCCGCCGATGTCGGCGCGTTTGGAAGACTGCCCGGGCCGCTATGTTGCGAGCTACAGAGCGGGCCCGGCGCAGCGCCAACCGGCGGAGAGTGCCGGCTCCAGCTTATCGACCTGGCCAGAAGGTATGGCTCCTGGCCCGGGACCTGCCCTTCCCTACCCTCAACCGGAAGCTGGCTCCCCGCTACGTCGGTCCCTACACCATCGACCGCATCGTCAACCCTTCGGCGGTGCGTCTCCATCTCCCTACCTCACTCAAGATCCATCCCGTCTCCATGTCTCGCGCCTCAAACCGGTAGCCACCAGCCCCCTGTCTCCCCCTGTCCAAGCTCCTCCACCCCCCAGGGTCCTCGACGGTGGTGACATGGTCTGGGATGTCGACCAGCTGCTCGCCGTACGCAGCTGGGGGCGTGGGTACCAATACCTGGTGGACTGGGTTGGCTATGGGCCCGAGGACCGCAGCCTGGTTCCCCGGTCCTACCTGGCCGACCCCGCACTCCTGGAGGAGTTCTATCGGGCCCACCCCAACGCCATCGGACGGTCGCCCGGTGTCTCCCGTAGGAGGGGGGGTCCTGTTGTGGTGACACCGCCCCGAGCTGCCTCCCCGGCACGTTCAAGCCACTCCCCCAGCTCGGACGTGCCGGAAACATCCCAGCGCTCGGCTCGCGCTCTGAGGAGACGAGCGCTGCACTGCACCAGGTGTTTGCCATCATCCATCAGGCACACCTGTGGCAATCAGGCAGCCTTCTACAAGAAGCCTCCCAGAACGTCTCTCTGTGCTTCGACGTACTGAACCCTGCGGTAAAGTTCTGACAAGCCCTCCAGCGTTCCTTGCATTCTGTTTATTCCCCAGTGTCTTATCTTCGTGTCTCTGTTTCCTCCCAAGACTCTCCCTCCGCGATTTCCACGGCTCCCCGCGTCTCCCTCGTCCCCAGCGACCTTCACGTTTTCTCCCCGGACCTCTCCTGCGATCTCCCCCCTTGTCCCTCTATCTGGACCCCTCCCTTCCGACTCGACTTCCCGGATCTCGGACCTGGACTTTCTCGGACAACCCCTCTTGGATCACGGACTGGACTTTCTTGCCAGGTGCACGCACATTTTTTCAACACCTCCTGGTCATTTACATACCGCACCACACATAGGCTAAAAACACTCACGCATAGTTATACACGCAAACCACGGGACACCACACATAGTTTATTCACACATCCCACTAACAGAACGCCTTTTTCACCATACATTTCCCTCCCACAATAAAACGACCGGGCGGCATCTCGGTGGCCTTCTAAGGCTCGTAAAAATCAAATTAACAATCGAAAAAATAGCCAACATTAGTCCAACTCACCGAACAGCGGGCGACGTAGTTCTGCCGGACTCCGTCGAAAAGAGAAAATGGAGCTCCGCCTCTAAATATAAACTGGGAAATATGACACCACCTCCGGTAGATGGCACGCTCTCCGGAAAAGGCGGCCCCCCACGCCGTTGTCACGGGAAACGTGACGCGACATCCGGCAAACGCGCGCCCTCCCCACAGACGGAAAAAAACAGAAAGGGGGAGGAAAAAAAGAAAAAAAAAAGAAAAAAAGGGACAGTGTGTTTTTTCCAGAGACGGGTTAGGGTTAGAGTTATAGGACCGTGTGTCCGAGGAAAGTGACGTGTTGTTGACAAAATTGGAGTTTGGAGAGACTAGCTTGGTGACCTTCTTGGGCCAGATGGCGTAAGAGAGAGACCGAGTCACGGCTGCACTGCGTTGTGGTGGGGGCACAAAGCAGGAGGTCGTCGACGTACTGCCATAGGGTTGAGCCGCGCGTCAGCGTAAGTGTGCTAAGGCTGTCTCGAAGCGCCCCGTTGTAGATCGTGGGGCTTTCACAATCGCCCTGACACAGCCTTGTCCATGTGACCGTCAAATAGGAACGCAAACCAGAACTGGCCGTCAGGATGAACAGGGACGCTGAAGAAAGCGTTGGCAAGGTCCACAACGGTAAACCGCCGTGCAGAAGGGGGAACCTGAGACATAAGGGTGTAGGGATTGGGGACGCAGGGCGTGCGGGCCCTGACAGCTGCATTTACTGCCTGAAGGTCTTGAACGAACCTCCATTCAGTGGGCTGTCCGGGTGGGCGTATCTTCTTCGCGGGGAAGATGGGAGTGGAAACCGGGGAGGTGGGGCAAGGGACAATTATGCCCTTGACACGCAAGGCATTGAATACAGGGCAGATGCCATTAACCGCTTCCGGTTTCAAAGGGTACTGAGGTTGGTGGGGACGGAAGTCGGATTTCGGGGTAATGATGACGGGCTCACAATTACGTATGAGACCTACATCCTATTTCCCGTCAGCCCAAAGATGGGAGGGGATGTTGTGAAGCTGCGGAGCAAGTGCAGTGTGTGTGTGTGTGCCAGTGTATGGGCCTCAGTCACTGATGGTGAGGGGGCGGACAGAGCCAACATTCGTGGCGTCACCGCAACGGTGGCGCTGACGTCTACCCGGTATAATTTTAGTGAGGGGTACCAGTCGCGTGAAGAGTCGGCGGGAAGCCAATCTGACGCCAGAGAAGCTTGTCGCGCGAGTGGACCCGTATCTGTCCACTGGGAACCCCGTGGTTTTACCAAGGAGACGTGCGGGACCGAGTCATCAACCGAAAACAACGCAGTTTGGTCGTTGTCTAATGTACACGTGACATGAGCGGTGCAGTGTAGGTTGTCCGCTGTCATGTAGGTCGATGCGTCCCCTGTTGTGGTGTGTGAGCAAGGGAGCAGAGCCACTGTGTGTATTGGGAGGCGGTAGGAGCCCACATGTAGACCCGTAGAGGGAGGGCGGGGTTATGTGTATGCAAAAAAATATTCGCTGCTGGTAACGAAGTGATGTACAGCCCTGATGAGGTGGAAACAACAGAGATGCCCAGTTGGATCATGCCATCTGTATCCAGCAAATTAAATGGGCAGTTATCAGAAATTAAAACAGGCAATTTTGTTGATGAGCTGTCATCCAGGCAAACAAGCGCACAGGAATGGATAATGGCTCCGTGACACACCTACCACTCGCAACAGTGGAGAGGACCGTTTGGCCGCTCCGTGTTAACCGTGGCCGGCCGATAGGCGGTTCTCACCACCGTTCGTGTGGCTCCCGTGTCTAACAAGAAAGGCAGCTCAGCATTTGCAAGACGCAAGGTTATCATTGGCAGTTTTCGGAAAGCTAGCTCATGAGATACATACTGTCCAACTGGGGAAGCTAACAGCAAAGCAGAGTCTTCATTGCAAATCAGTGTATTTGGTTGTGTCTGTGCATTCATACGACCTGATGTGGCAGCAGATGTGTCCAGGACCCCCTCCTCCTCCTCCCGTGTCGCCTGTCAGTCCGAACTCCGGTATGAGCCTCCCCGTGGGGCCCACTGGTTGTGAGGTCCGTTGCTCCATCCTCGGCCTCTTCCGCGCCTTTGGTTGATGCCCTTGACGGAGTGGACAGTCTTCAGCCCAGTGACCGGGCTGGCCACATGTGAAGCAGCAGTCGTCACCCGGTTGGGGGCCGCTGGGCTGGGCGTGTTGTCACGGGTTCTGACATCGTGAACGGTCCCCGGGTCTGTCCTGTTGCACAGGTTAGTAGGGTGAAGGAAGCCGCTGCGGCACCATGGAGGAGAGAGAGAGAGGTGCGATGTTTGTCCTGAGCCTGCCTTGCCTTCTGTTCTTCTTCCTTTTTCTGCATTTGATCGTGGGCATGATCAGCATGTCTCAGCAAGTCTTCCAGTCGTCTCTTTCCGTATCCTACGCAGTGTGTTTCTATGGCTTTCCTAACTCCGTCCTGCAGGCCGACCAGGAAATGTTTGCAGAGGTGAGTGTTGTGGCTACACCGCCCCGAGCTGCCTCCCCGGCACGTTCAAGCCACTCCCCCAGCTCGGACGTGCCGGAAACATCCCAGCGCTCGGCTCGCGCTCTGAGGAGACGAGCGCTGCACTGCACCAGGTGTTTGCCATCATCCATCAGGCACACCTGTGGAAATAAGGCAGCCTTCTACAAGAAGCCTCCCAGAACGTCTCTCTGTGCTTCGACGTACTGAACCCTGAGGTAAAGTTCTGACAAGCCCTCCAGCGTTCCTTGCATTCTGTTTATTCCCCAGTGTCTTATCTTCGTGTCTCTGTTTCCTCCCAAGACTCTCCCTCCGCGATTTCCACGGCTCCCCGCGTCTCCCTCGTCCCCAGCGACCTTCACGTTTTCTCCCCGGACCTCTCCTGCGATCTCCCCCCTTGTCCCTCTATCTGGACCCCTCCTTTCGGACTCGACTTCCCGGATCTCGGACCTGGACTTTCTCGGACAACCCCTCTTGGATCACAGACTGAACTTTCTTGCCAGGTGCACGCACATTTTTTCAACACCTCCTGGTCATTTACATACCACACCACACATAGGCTAAAAACACTCACACATAGTTATACACGCAAACCACGGGACACCACACATAGTTTATTCACACATCCCACTAACAGAACGCCTTTTTCACCATACATTTCCCTCCCACAATAAAACCCCCCTTTGTAGACTTAGAAGTCATCTCGTGTCTGTCTGTCTTGGGTTTCGCCACACGGGTCAGGTTCTGGTGCGCGAGCACAACAGAACGTCGGAGCCATTATGGACCCAGGCAAACCCAAGGAGCGGACGGTCCCTGTGACGCCCCAGAGCCCCGTCCCCCTAGAGGCAGTAGTAAGAAGTCACAGTTGCCAACTTGCCTCTCTCCGCTCAGAGCTCACTACTGCCTTCACTCGTTTCACCGCAGAGATCAGCGATCTTCAGTCCGGCTCCAAGGCCGTGACGAGCGCGTTAGATGCCCTCACCGCGCAGATCGCTGCACTCTCCACAGCGGTCTCCAGGATGAGCGACCACCCTGCCCTGGCCTCGGTCTCTGCCCCCAGCTCGGCCTTCGGTTTCCCCGTTCCTGGTCACGACGTTCCCCCTCCTCCGAGTCAACCCCCACTGGACCCCCGGTGCGAGCCTAACTTCCCCTGCCCCAAGGCCTTCGGTGGGGAGTTCGAGCTGTGCAGGGGTTTCCTTGGTCAGTGTGAGCTCCTGTTCAAACACCAGCCAGCCAGGTATAGGACAGGAGAGACCAAGGCAGCCCTTGTCATGTCCCTCCTCACCGGCAAAGCCCTCAGCTGGGCCATAGCGGCGGTAGGCCTTACCGAGCAGCTCGCCTCGGACTATGGTGCCTTCCGCCGCGAGTTCAATCTGGTGTTCGACCACCCAGCTGACGGGCAGGACGCTGCCGGCCGCCTCCATTCCATCCAACAGGGAGCCAGGTCGGTGGCAGATTATTCCTTGGAGGTAAGGATACTCGCGGCAGACAGTGGGTGGGATGACAAAGCGCTCAAGAGCGCGTACAGGAGGGGGCTGAGCGACCCGTTCAAAGATCTCATCGTTCGGGACCGCCCTGCCTCCTTCAACGAACTCGTCACCCTCGCCCTCCAGATGGACGAACGGCTGCAGGAGCGGCGCCAGGAACGCGCCCCGCGCGCTGGCCCCTCCCATAGACTAACCCCCGTCCGTTCTACCGGTGCCTTCCCTGGGTCAGCGTACCGTGGGCTCTCTCCACCCTCACACTCCCCCTCGCAACCCTGGGTGGCTTCTGGATCCAGGCCGGAGGAGGAGCCCATGCAGTTGGGTCGGTCACGGCTCCCGCTGGAGGTTAGGGAGCAGAGGATGCGTGGCCACCTCTGCCTCTACTGCGGGAGGTCGGGCCACTACATCAAGGCCTGCCCGACTCGCCCAAAAAGGCCCGGCTCACTAGTGAGGGGTGTCCTAGTGAGCCTGACGACCCTTCCTCAGCCCCAGCCCAAGAAGGAGCACAACCACCTTTTTCCGGTCACTCTCACCTGGGGTAACGACTCACTGTCTGTTGGTGCACTCCTGGATTTGGGGGCGGACGAGTGTTTGATGGACATCTCGCTGGCCCGGCAGGCCGGCATTCCACTCGTCCCCCTAGACACACCCCTCACAGCCCAAGCCCTAGATGGTCGTTCACTTGGTAAGATCACACATAGCACTGCTTCCCTCACCCTCACCCTTTCGGGTAATCACGTGGAAGCTATCCGTTTCTTGGTTTTGCACGCCCCCACAGCGCCCCTGGTGCTAGGAAGACCGTGGTTGGAACGGCACGATCCTTACATCTCTTGGTCTACTGGGCGGATTTTGGGTTGGAGCGTTGCGTGTCATGCCAACTGCCTTCGCTCCGCCCACTCCCCGTCCAGCGGCCTCAGACCCGTGCCTCCTCCAACGGATCTCACTGGTGTTCCTCCCATTTATCACGATTTAGCCCCTGTATTTAGTAAAGACAGTGCACTTTCCCTCCCCCCTCACCGTCCCTATGATTGTGCCATAGATCTCTTTCCCGGGGCCGCCCTTCCCACCGGTCGGTTGCATAACCTCTCCGTCCCGGAGAAGGAGGCTATGCGCAATTATATCACAGAGTCCCTGGCCTCAGGAATCATAAGGCCCTCGTCTTCCCCGGTGGCAGCGGACTTCTTTTTTGTGGCAAAGAAGGAGGGCAGCCTGAGGCCTTACATAGATTATCGAATGCTAAATAACATCACGGTGAAAAATAAATATCCACTCCCCCTTATGAGTTCCACGTTCGAGCCACTCACTCACGCCACGGTGTTCACGAAGCTGGACCTGCGCAGCGCGTACCACCTGGTGCGCATCCGGGAAGGGGATGAATGGAAGACGGCCTTCAACACCCACCTAAGGCATTTCGAATACCTCGTTATGCCCTTCGGCCTCACCAACGCCCCGGCCGTCTTCCAGGCGTTGGTCAACGACGTGCTCCGGGACATGCTGAACACGTTCGCGGTGGTGTACCTGGATGACATCCTCGTGTTCTCCAGGACTGAGGAGGAACACCACCAGCATGTCCGCCTGGTCCTCCAACGGCTGCTGGAGAACAGGCTCTTCGTGAAAGCCGAGAAGTGCGTGTTCCACTCCGCCTCCGTGGAGTTCCTTGGCCACATCGTGGAGAAGGGGCTCGTCCGCACTGACCCCAGGAAGACCCGAGCGGTGGAGGAGTGGGCACGGCCCACTAACAGGACGCAACTCCAGCGCTTCCTGGGGTTTGCAAACTTCTACCGGCGCTTCATCAGGGGGTTCAGCCGTGTGGCCGCCCCCCTCACTGCACTCACCTCCAACCTCCGCCCCTTCTCCTGGACCACGGAGGCAGAAGCCGCCTTTTGGCCCTGAAGAGGCTGTTCACAACGGCTCCGGTGCTCGCCCACCCGGACCCGTGCAGGCAGTTCATCGTGGAGGTGGACGCATCGGACACGGGCATCGGAGCCGTCCTCTCCCAGCGGTCGGAGGAGGACCAGAAGATCCACCCGTGCGCCTTCTTCTCCCGGCGTTTCAGTCCTGCGGAGAAGAATTACGACATCGGCAACAGGGAGTTGCTGGCCGTCCACGCCGCCCTAGAGGAGTGGAGACACTGGCTGGAGGGAGCAGGGCAGCCGTTCATCGTATGGTCCGATCACAAGAACCTGACCTACGTGCGGACGGCTAAGAGGCTCAACCCCAGGCAGGCGCGCTGGGCTCTCTTCTTCAGCCGGTTCGACTTCACCCTCACCTACCGCCCGGGCACCAAGAACGTCAGGGCAGACGCCCTCTCCCGTCTGTTTCCCGAGGGGTCCCCTGACGCCCCAGACACCATCCTTCCCCCGGCCCGGGTGGTGGGTGTCGTCACCTGGGCCATCGGTGGTGAGAAGGGCCCAGCGCGCCCAACCCGACCCACGCAATGGACCCCGGAACCGGCTATTTGTGCCTCCCTGTGTCCGGCCCCAGGTGCTGGAGTGGGGCCACTCCAGCCATCTTGCTTGCCACCCCGGTGTCTACCGAACGGCGGCCTTCATCCGCAGGGGTTTCTGGTGGCCCACCATGGAGGCAGACACCAGAGAATTCGTGGCAGCCTGCACCACCTGCGCCCGCAGCAAGGCTCTCCATCGCCCTCCAGCAGGTCTCCTGCGCCCCCTTCCTGTCCCCGGCCGACCTTGGTCCCACATTGCCTTGGACTTTGTAACTGGCCTCCCCGTGTCGCAAGGCAATGACACCATTCTGACCATTGTCGACTGGTTTTCCAAGGCCGTCCCCTTTGTTGCCCTCACCAAACTCCCCTCTGCAGCCGAGACGGCGGACCTTCTCGTCTCCCACTTCGTCCGACCCCATGGGATTCCCCTGGACATTGTCTCTGACCGTGGTCCCCAGTTCACTTCGAAGGTATGGCAGGCCTTCTGTAAGGGGATTGGGGCCACGGTCAGCCTCTCCTCCGGGTATCACCCCCAGACCAATGGGCAGGCAGAGCGGGCCAATCAAGCCCTGGAGGCGGCTTTGCGTTGCGTTACCACCAGCAACCCCGCCTCCTGGAGCAAGTACCTGCCCTGGGTGGAGTACTCGTTCAACTCCATGGAGAGTTCGGCTACCGGTTTGTCCCCCTTCGAGTGTTCTCTTGGCTATCAACCTCCTCTGTTCCCCCATCAGGAGTTGGAGGTGGCGGTCCCGTCCACGAAGGCCCATCTCGTTTGGTAGACCGCCCGGGCCGCTCTGTTGCGAGCTACAGAGCGGGCCCGGCGCAGCGCCAACCGGCGGAGAGTGCCGGCTCCAGCTTATCGACCTGGCCAGAAGGTATGGCTCCTGGCCCGGGACCTGCCCTTCCCTACCATCAACCGGAAGCTGGCTCCCCGCTACGTCGGTCCCTACACCATCGACCGCATCGTCAACCCTTCGGCGGTGCGTCTCCATCTCCCTACCTCACTCAAGATCCATCCCGTCTTCCATGTCTCGCGCCTCAAACCGGTAGCCACCAGCCCCCTGTCTCCCCCTGTCCAAGCTCCTCCACCCCCCAGGATCCTCGACGGTGGTGACATGGTCTGGGATGTCGACCAGCTGCTCGCCGTACGCCGCCGGGGGCGTGGGTACCAATACCTGGTGGACTGGGTTGGCTATGGGCCCGAGGACCGCAGCTGGGTTCCCCGGTCCTACCTGGCCGACCCCGCACTCCTGGAGGAGTTCTATCGGGCCCACCCCAACGCCATCGGACGGTCGCCCGGTGTCTCCCGTAGGAGGGGGGGTCCTGTTGTGGTTACACCGCCCCGAGCTGCCTCCCCGGCACGTTCAAGCCACTCCCCCAGCTCGGACGTGCCGGAAACATCCCGAGCGCTGCACTGCACCAGGTGTTTGCCATCATCCATCAGGCACACCTGTGGCAATCAGGCAGCCTTCTACAAGAAGCCTCCCAGAACGTCTCTCTGTGCTTCGACGTACTGAACCCTGCGGTAAAGTTCTGACAAGCCCTCCAGCGTTCCTTGCATTCTGTTTATTCCCCAGTGTCTTACCTTCCTGTCTCTGTTTCCTCCCAAGACTCTCCCTCCGCGATTTCCACGGCTCCCCGCGTCTCCCTCGTCCCCAGCGACCTTCACGTTTTCTCCCCGGACCTCTCCTGCGATCTCCCCCCTTGTCCCTCTATCTGGAACCCTCCTTTCGGACTCGACTTCCCGGATCTCGGACCTGGACTTTCTCGGACAACCCCTCTTGGATCACGGACTGGACTTTCTTGCCAGGTGCACGCACATTTTTTCAACACCTCCTGGTCATTTACATACCGCACCACACATAGGCTAAAAACACTCACGCATAGTTATACACGCAAACCACGGGACACCACACATAGTTTATTCACACATCCCACTAACAGAACGCCTTTTTCACCATACATTTCCCTCCAACAATAAAATGACCGGGCGGCATCTCGGTGGCCTTCTAAGGCTCGTAAAAATCAAATTAACAATCGAAAAAATAGCCAACATTAGTCCAACTCACCGAACAGCGGGCGACGTAGTTCTGCCGGACTCCGTCGAAAAGAGAGAATGGAGCTCCGCCTCTAAATATAAACTGGGAAATATGACACCACCTCCGGTAGATGGCACGCTCTCCGGAAAAGGCGGCCCCCCACGCCGTTGTCACGGGAAACGTGACGCGACATCCGGCAAACGAGCGCCCTCCCCATAGACGGAAAAAAACAGAAAGGGGGAGAAAAAAAGAAAAAAAAAAGAAAAAAAGGGACAGTGTGTTTTTTCCAGAGACGGGTTAGGGTTAGAGTTATAGGACCGTGTGTCCGAGGAAAGTGACGTGTTGTTGACAAAATTGGAGTTTGGAGAGACTAGCTTGGTGACCTTCTTGGGCCAGATGGCGTAAGAGAGAGACCGAGTCACGGCTGCACTGCGTTGTGGTGGGGGCACAAAGCAGGAGGTCGTCGACGTACTGCCATAGGGTTGAGCCGCGCGTCAGCGTAAGTGTGCTAAGGCTGTCTCGAAGCGCCGCGTTGTAGATCGTGGGGCTTTCACAATAGCCCTGACACAGCCTTGTCCATGTGTAAGGCCGACCGTCAAATAGGAACGCAAACCAGAACAGGGACGCTGAAGAAAGCGTTGGCAAGGTCCACAACGGTAAACCGCCGTGCAGAAGGGGGAACCTGAGACATAAGGGTGTAGGGATTGGGGACGCAGGGCGTGCGGGCCCTGACAGCTGCATTTACTGCCTGAAGGTCTTGAACGAACCTCCATTCAGTGGGCTGTCCGGGTGGGCGTATCTTCTTCGCGGGGAAGATGGGAGTGGAAACCGGGGAGGTGGGGCAAGGGACAATTATGCCCTTGACACGCAAGGCATTGAATACAGGGCAGATGCCATTAACCGCTTCCGGTTTCAAAGGGTACTGAGGTTGGTGGGGACGGAAGTCGGATTTCGGGGTAATGATGACGGGCTCACAATTACGTATGAGACCTACATCCTATTTCCCGTCAGCCCAAAGATGGGAGGGGATGTTGTGAAGCTGCGGAGCAAGTGCAGTGTGTGTGTGTGTGTATGGGCCTCAGTCACTGATGGTGAGGGGGCGGAAAGAGCCAACATTCGTGGCGTCACCGCAACGGTGGCGCTGACGTCTACCCGGTATAATTTTAGTGAGGGGTACCAGTCGCGTGAAGAGTCGGCGGGAAGCCAATCTGACGCCAGAGAAGCTTGTCGCGCGAGTGGACCCGTATCTGTCCACTGGGAACCCCGTGGTTTTACCAAGGAGACGTGCGGGACCGAGTCATCAACCGAAAACAACGCAGTTTGGTCGGTGTCTAATGTACACGTGACATGAGCGGTGCAGTGTAGGTTGTCCGTTGTCATGTAGGTCGATGCGTCCCCTGTTGTGGTGTGTGAGCAAGGGAGCAGAGCCACTGTGTGTATTGGGAGGCGGTAGGAGCCCACATGTAGACCCGTAGAGGGAGGGCGGGGTTATGTGTATGCAAAAAAATATTCACTGCTGGTAGCGAAGTGATGTACAGCCCTGATGAGGTGGAAACAACAGAGATGCCCAGTTGGATCATGCCATCTCTATCCAGCAAATTAAATGGGCAGTTATCAGAAATTAAAACAGGCAATTTTGTTGATGAGCTGTCATCCAGGCAAACAAGCGCACAGGAACGGATAATGGCTCCGTGACACACGTACCACTCGCAACAGTGGAGAGGACCGTTTGGCCGCTCCGTGTTAACCGTGGCCGGCCGATAGGCGGTTCTCACCACCGTTCGTGTGGCTCCCGTGTCTAACAAGAAAGGCAGCTCAGCATTTGCAAGACGCAAGGTTATCATTGGCAGTTTTCGGAAAGCTAGCTCATGAGATACATACTGTCCAACTGGGGAAGCTAACAGCAAAGCAGAGTCTTCATTGCAAATCAGTGTATTTGGTTGTGTCTGTGCATTCATACGACCTGATGTGGCAGCAGATGTGTCCAGGACCCCCACCTCCTCCTCCCGTGTCGCCTGTCAGTCCGAACCCCGGTATGAGCCTCCCCGTGGGGCCCACTGGTTGTGAGGTCCGTTGCTCCATCCTCGGCCTCTTCCGCGCCTTTGGTTGATGCCCTTGACGGAGTGGACAGTCTTCAGCCCAGTGACCGGGCTGGCCACATGTGAAGCAGCAGTCGTCACCCGGTTGGGGGCCGCTGGGCTGGGCGTGTTGTCACGGGTTCTGACATCGTGAACGGTCCCCGGGTCTGTCCTGTTGCACAGGTTAGTAGGGTGAAGGAAGCCGCTGCGGCACCATGGAGGAGAGAGAGAGAGGTGCGATGTTTGTCCTGAGCCTGACTTGCCTTCTGTTCTTCTTCCTTTTTCTGCATTTGATCGTGGGCATGATCAGCATGTCTCAGCAAGTCTTCCAGTCGTCTCTTTCCGTATCCTACGCAGTGTGTTTCTATGGCTTTCCTAACTCCGTCCTGCAGGCCGACCAGGAAATGTTTGCAGAGGTGAGTGTTGTGGTTACACCGCCCCGAGCTGCCTCCCCGGCACGTTCAAGCCACTCCCCCAGCTCGGACGTGCCGGAAACATCCCAGCGCTCGGCTCGCGCTCTGAGGAGACGAGCGCTGCACTGCACCAGGTGTTTGCCATCATCCATCAGGCACACCTGTGGAAATCAGGCAGCCTTCTACAAGAAGCCTCCCAGAACGTCTCTCTGTGCTTCGACGTACTGAACCCTGAGGTAAAGTTCTGACAAGCCCTCCAGCGTTCCTTGCATTCTGTTTATTCCCCAGTGTCTTATCTTCGTGTCTCTGTTTCCTCCCAAGACTCTCCCTCCGCGATTTCCGCATCTCCCTCGTCCCCAGCGACCTTCACGTTTTCTCCCCGGACCTCTCCTGCGATCTCCCCCCTTGTCCCTCTATCTGGACCCCTCCCTTCGGACTCGACTTCCCGGATCTCGGACCTGGACTTTCTCGGACAACCCCTCTTGGATCACGGACTGGACTTTCTTGCCAGGTGCACGCACATTTTTTCAACACCTCCTGGTCATTTACATACCACACCACACATAGGCTAAAAACACTCACGCATAGTTATACACGCAAACCACGGGACACCACACATAGTTTATTCACACATCCCACTAACAGAACGCCTTTTTCACCATACATTTCCCTCCCACAATAAAACCCCCCTTTGTAGATTTAGAAGTCATCTCGTGTCTGTCTGTCTTGGGTTTCGCCACACGGGTCAGGTTCTGGTGCGCGAGCACAACAGAACGTCGGAGCCATTATGGACCCAGGCAAACCCAAGGAGCGGACGGTCCCTGTGACGCCCCAGAGCCCCGTCCCCCTAGAGGCAGTAGTAAGAAGTCACAGTTGCCAACTTGCCTCTCTCCGCTCAGAGCTTACTACTGCCTTCACCCGTGTCACCGGAGAGGTCAGCGATCTTCAGTCCGGCTCCCAGGCCGCGACGAGCGCGTTAGATGCCCTCACCGCGCAGATCCCTGCACTCTCCACAGCGGTCTCCAGGATGAGTGACCACCCTGCCCTGGCCTCGGTCTCTGCCCCCAGCTCGGCCTTCTGTTTCCCCGTTCCTGGTCCCGACGTTCCCCCTCCTCCGAGTCAACCCCCACTGGACCCCTGGTGCGAGCCTAACCTCCCCTGCCCGAAGGCCTTCGGTGGGGAGTTCGAGCTGTGCAGGGGTTTCCTTGGTCAGTGTGAGCTCCTGTTCAAACACCAGCCAGCCAGGTATAGGACAGGAGAGACCAAGGTAGCCCTTGTCATGTCCCTCCTCACCGGCCAAGCCCTCAGCTGGGCCATAGCGGCGGTAGGCCATACCGAGCAGCTCGCCTCGGACTATTGTGCCTTCCGCCGCGAGTTTAATCTGGTGTTCGACCACCCAGCTGACGGGCAGGACGCTGCCGGCCGCCTCCATTCCATCCAACAGGGAGCCAGGTCGGTGGCAGATTATTCCTTGGAGGTAAGGATACTCGCGGCAGACAGTGGGTGGGATGACACTGCGCTCAAGTGCGCGTACAGGAGGGGGCTGAGCGACCCCATCAAAGATCTCATCGTTCGGGACCGCCCTGCCTTCTTCAACGAGCTCGTCACCCTCGCCCTCCAGATGGACGAACGGCTGCAAGAGCGGCGCCAGGAACGCGCCCCTCGCGCTGGCCCCTCCCATAGACCAACCCCCGTCCGTTCTACCGGTGCCTTCCCTGGGTCAGCGTCCCGTGGGCTCTCTCCACCCTCACACTCCCCCTCGCAACCCTGGGTGGCTTCTGGATCCAGGCCGGAGGAGGAGCCCATGCAGTTGGGTCGGTCACGGCTCCCGCTGGAGGTTAGGGAGCAGAGGATGCGTGGCCACCTCTGCCTCTACTGCGGGAGGTCGGGCCACTACATCAAGGCCTGCCCGACTCGCCCAAAAAGGCCCGGCTCACTAGTGAGGGGTGTCCTAGTGAGCCTGACGACCCTTCCTCAGCCCCAGCCCAAGAAGGAGCACAACCACCTTTTTCCGGTCACTCTCACCTGGGGTAACGACTCACTGTCTGTTGGTGCACTCCTGGATTCGGGGGCGGACGAGTGTTTGATGGACATCTCGCTGGCCCGGCAGGCCGGCATTCCACTCGTCCCCCTAGACACACCCCTCACAGCCCAAGCCCTAGATGGTCGTTCACTTGGTAAGATCACACATAGCACTGCTTCCCTCACCCTCACCCTTTCGGGTAATCACGTGGAAGCTATCCGTTTCTTGGTTTTGCACGCCCCCACAGCGCCCCTGGTGTTAGGAAGACCGTGGTTGGAACGGCACGATCCCTACATCTCTTGGTCTACTGGGCGGATTTTGGGTTGGAGCGTTGCGTGTCATGCCAACTGCCTTCGCTCCGCCCACTCCCCGTCCAGCGGCCTCAGACCCGTGCCTCCTCCCACGGATCTCACTGGTGTTCCTCCCATTTATCACGATTTAGCCCCTGTATTTATTTAGTAAAGACAGTGCAACCCAGCCACTGAGGATGCACAAGCCAGTGCATCCTTAGTGCCGGTCCCAAGCCCGGACAAATGGGGAGGGTTGCGTCAGGAAGGGCATCCGGCGTAAAATCTTTGCCAAATCAAATATGCGGATCATAAATAAGACTTACATACCGGATCGGTCGAGGCCCGGGTTACCAACGACCGCCACCGGTACTGTTAACCAGCAGGGTGTCGGTGGAAACTATGCTACTGTTGGGCGAAGGAGAAGGAGAGGAGGAAAGCATGTCCAGAGGCAGCTAGAGAGGAGGAAGGGTAGGCATGTGGAGGTGAGAGTTGGAACTTTGAATGTTGGCACTATGACTGGTAAAGGGAGAGAGCTGGCTGACATGATGGAAAGAAGAAAGGTAGGCATACTGTGTGTGCAAGAGACCAGGTGGAAGGGGAGTAAGGCCAGGAGTATCGGAGGTGGGTTCAAACTCTTCTACCATGGTGTGAATGGGAGGAGAAATGGGGTAGGGGTAATTCTGAAGGAAGAGTATGTCAAGAGCGTGCTGGAGGTGAAGAGAGTGTCAGACAGAGTGATGAGTATGAAGCTGGAAATTGAAGGTTTATTGCTGAATGTTATCAGCGTATATGCCCCGCAAGTTGGGTGTGAGATGGATGAAAAAGAAGAATTCTGGAATGAGTTGGACGACATGGTGGAGAGGGTACCCAAGGAGGAGAGAGTGGTGATTGGAGCGGACTTCAATGGACATGTTGGTGAAGGGAACAGAGGTGATGAGGAGGTGATGGGAAAGTATGGAGTCAAGAAGAGAAATGTGGAAGGACAGATGGTGGTCGATTTTGCGAAAAGGATGGAAATGGCTGTGGTGAATACATATTTCAAGAAGAGGGAGGAACACAGGGTGACGTACAAGAGTGGAGGGAAGTGCACACAGGTGGACTATATCTTATGTAGAAGGCACCATCTAAAAGGGATTGGAGACTGCAAGGTGGTGACAGGGGAGAGCGTAGCCAGGCAGCATCGGATGGTGGTCTGTAGGATGACTTTGGAGACCAAGAAGAGGAAGCGAGTGAAGACACAGCCGAAGATCAAATGGTGGAAGTTGAAGAAGGAAGACTGTTGTGTGGAGTTCAGGCAGGAGTTAAGACAGGCACTGGGTGGTAGTGAAGAGTTGCCAGATGGCTGGAAAACCACTGCAGAAAGAGTGAGGGAGACAGCTAGGAAGGTACTTGGTGTGTCATCAGGACAGAGAAAGGAAGACAAGGAGACTTGGTGGTGGGATGAGGAAGTACAGCAAATTATACAGAGGAAAAGGTTGGCAAAGAAGAAGTGGGATAGTCAGAGAGATGAAGAAAGTAGACAGGAGTACAAGGAGATGCAGCGTAAAGCAAAGAGAGAGGTGGCAAAGGCAAAGGAAAAGGCGTATGGTGAGTTGTATGACAGATTAGACACTAAGGAAGGAGAAAAGGACTTGTACCGATTGGCTAGACAGAGGGACCAAGCTGCAAAGGATGTGCAGCAAGTTAGGGCGATCAAGGATAGAGATGGAAATGTGCTGACAAGCGAGGAGAGTGTGCTAAGAAGGTGGAAGGAATACTTTGAGGGGCTGATGAATGAAGAAAATGAGAGAGAGAGAAGGTTGGATGATGTAGGGATAGTGAATCAGGAAGTTCAGCGGATTAGCAAGGAGGAAGTGAGGGCAGCTATGAAGAGGATGAAGAATGGAAAGGCAGTTGGTCCTGATGACATACCTGTGGAGGCATGGAGATGTTTAGGAGAGATGGCAGTGGACTTTCTAACTAGATTGTTTAACACAATCCTGGAAAGTGAGAGGATGCCTGAGGAGTGGAGAAGAAGCATACTGGTACCGATTTTCAAGAACAAGGGCGATGTGCAGAACTGTAACAACTACAGAGGTATAAAGTTGATCAGCCACAGCATGAAGATTTGGGAAAGAGTAATAGAAGCTAGGTTAAGAGGAGAGGTGACGATCAGCGAGCAGCAGTATGGTTTCATGCCACGAAAGAGCACCACAGATGCGATGTTTGCTTTGAGAATGTTGATTGAGAAGTATAGAGAAGGCCAGAAAGAGTTGCATTGTGTCTTTGTAGATTTAGAGAAAGCTTATGACAGAGTACCGAGAGAGGAGGTGTGGTATTGTATGAGGAAGTCAGGAGTTGCAGAGAAGTATGTAGGAGTGGTGCAGGATACGTATGAGGGAAGTGTGACAATGGTGAGGTGTGCGGTTGGAATGACGGATGGGTTCAAGGTGGAGGTGGGATTACATCAAGGATCGGCTCTTAGCCCTTTCTTGTTTGCAATGGTGATGGACAGGTTGACGGACAAGATCAGGCAGGAGTCTCCATGGACGATGATGTTCGCGGATGACATTGTGATCTGTAGTGAGAGTAGGGTGCAGGTTGAGGAGAGCCTGGAGAGGTGGAGGTATGCACTAGAGAGAAGAGGAATGAAAGTCAGTAGGAGCAAGACGGAATACCTATGCGTGAATGAGAGAGAGGACAGTGGAATGGTCAGGATGCAAGGAGTGGAGGTGACAAAGACATCTGAGTTTAAATACTTGGGGTCAACTGTCCAAAGTAACGGGGAGTGCAGTAGAGAGGTGAAAAAGAGAGTGCAGGCAGGTTGGAGTGGGTGGAGAAGTGTGTCAGGAGTGATTTGCGACAGAAGGGTACCAGCAAGAGTTAAAGGGAAAGTTTACAAGATGGTTGTGAGACCAGCTATGTTATATGGTTTGGAGACAGTGGCACTGACGAAAAGACAGGAGGCGGAGCTGGAGGTGGCAGAGTTGAAGATGCTAAGATTTTCACTGGGAGTAACGAAGAAGGACAGGATTAGGAACGATTATATTAGAGGGACCGCTCAGGTTGGACGGTTTGGAGACAAAGCAAGAGAGGCAAGATTGAGATGGCTTGGACATGTGTGGAGGAGAGATGCTGAGTATATTGGGAGAAGGATGCTGAATATGGAGCTGCCAGGGAAGAGGAGAAGAGGAAGGCCAAAGAGGAGGTTTATGGATGTGGTGAGGGAAGACATGCAGGTGGCTGGTGTGACAGAGGAAGACGCAGAAGACAGGAAGAAATGGAAACGGATGATCCGCTGTGGCGACCCCTAACGGGAGCAGCCGAAAGTAGTAGTAGATTTAGTAAAGACAGTGCACTTTCCCTCCCCCCTCACCGTCCCTATGATTGTGCCATTGATCTCTTTCCCGGGGCCGCCCTTCCCACCGGTCGGTTGCATAACCTCTCCGTCCCGGAGAAGGAGGCTATGCGCAATTATATCACAGAGTCCCTGGCCTCAGGAATCATAAGGCCCTCGTCTTCCCCGGTGGCAGCGGACTTCTTTTTTGTGGCAAAGAAGGAGGGCAGCCTGAGGCCTTACATAGATTATCGAATGCTACATAACATCACGGTGAAAAATAAATATCCACTCCCCCTTATGAGTTCCACGTTCGAGCTACTCACTCACGCCACGGTGTTCACGAAGCTGGACCTGCGCAGCGCGTACCACCTGGTGCGCATCCGGGAAGGGGATGAATGGAAGACGGCCTTCAACACCCACCTAAGGCATTTCGAATACCTCGTTATGCCCTTCGGCCTCACCAACGCCCCGGCCGTCTTCCAGGCGTTGGTCAACGACGTGCTCCGGGACATGCTGAACACGTTCGCGGTGGTGTACCTGGATGACATCCTCGTGTTCTCCAGGACTGAGGAGGAACACCACCAGCATGTCCGCCTGGTCCTCCAACGGCTGCTGGAGAACAGGCTCTTCGTGAAAGCCGAGAAGTGCGTGTTCCACTCCGCCTCCGTGGAGTTCCTTGGCCACATCGTGGAGAAGGGGCTCGTCCGCACTGACCCCAGGAAGACCCGAGCGGTGGAGGAGTGGGCACGGCCCACTAACAGGACGCAACTCCAGCGCTTCCTGGGGTTTGCAAACTTCTACCGGCGCTTCATCAGGGGGTTCAGCCGTGTGGCCGCCCCCCTCACTGCACTCACCTCCAACCTCCGCCCCTTCTCCTGGACCACGGAGGCAGAAGCCGCCTTTTGGCCCTGAAGAGGCTGTTCACAACGGCTCCGGTGCTCGCCCACCCGGACCCGTGCAGGCAGTTCATCGTGGAGGTGGACGCATCGGACACGGGCATCGGAGCCGTCCTCTCCCAGCGGTCGGAGGAGGACCAGAAGATCCACCCGTGCGCCTTCTTCTCCCGGCGTTTCAGTCCTGCGGAGAAGAATTACGACATCGGCAACAGGGAGTTGCTGGCCGTCCACGCCGCCCTAGAGGAGTGGAGACACTGGCTGGAGGGAGCAGGGCAGCCGTTCATCGTATGGTCCGATCACAAGAACCTGACCTACGTGCGGACGGCTAAGAGGCTCAACCCCAGGCAGGCGCGCTGGGCTCTCTTCTTCAGCCGGTTCGACTTCACCCTCACCTACCGCCCGGGCACCAAGAACGTCAGGGCAGACGCCCTCTCCCGTCTGTTTCCCGAGGGGTCCCCTGACGCCCCAGACACCATCCTTCCCCCGGCCCGGGTGGTGGGTGTCGTCACCTGGGCCATCGGTGGTGAGAAGGGCCCAGCGCGCCCAACCCGACCCACGCAATGGACCCCGGAACCGGCTATTTGTGCCTCCCTGTGTCCGGCCCCAGGTGCTGGAGTGGGGCCACTCCAGCCATCTTGCTTGCCACCCCGGTGTCTACCGAACGGCGGCCTTCATCCGCAGGGGTTTCTGGTGGCCCACCATGGAGGCAGACACCAGAGAATTCGTGGCAGCCTGCACCACCTGCGCCCGCAGCAAGGCTCTCCATCGCCCTCCAGCAGGTCTCCTGCGCCCCCTTCCTGTCCCCGGCCGACCTTGGTCCCACATTGCCTTGGACTTTGTAACTGGCCTCCCCGTGTCGCAAGGCAATGACACCATTCTGACCATTGTCGACCGGTTTTCCAAGGCCGTCCCCTTTGTTGCCCTCACCAAACTCCCCTCTGCAGCCGAGACGGCGGACCTTCTCGTCTCCCACTTCGTCCGACCCCATGGGATTCCCCTGGACATTGTCTCTGACCGTGGTCCCCAGTTCACTTCGAAGGTATGGCAGGCCTTCTGTAAGGGGATTGGGGCCACGGTCAGCCTCTCCTCCGGGTATCACCCCCAGACCAATGGGCAGGCAGAGCGGGCCAATCAAGCCCTGGAGGCGGCTTTGCGTTGCGTTACCACCAGCAACCCCGCCTCCTGGAGCAAGTACCTGCCCTGGGTGGAGTACTCGTTCAACTCCATGGAGAGTTCGGCTACCGGTTTGTCCCCCTTCGAGTGTTCTCTTGGCTATCAACCTCCTCTGTTCCCCCATCAGGAGTTGGAGGTGGCGGTCCCGTCCACGAAGGCCCATCTCGTTTGGTAGACCGCCCGGGCCGCTCTGTTGCGAGCTACAGAGCGGGCCCGGCGCAGCGCCAACCGGCGGAGAGTGCCGGCTCCAGCTTATCGACCTGGCCAGAAGGTATGGCTCCTGGCCCGGGACCTGCCCTTCCCTACCATCAACCGGAAGCTGGCTCCCCGCTACGTCGGTCCCTACACCATCGACCGCATCGTCAACCCTTCGGCGGTGCGTCTCCATCTCCCTACCTCACTCAAGATCCATCCCGTCTTCCATGTCTCGCGCCTCAAACCGGTAGCCACCAGCCCCCTGTCTCCCCCTGTCCAAGCTCCTCCACCCCCCAGGATCCTCGACGGTGGTGACATGGTCTGGGATGTCGACCAGCTGCTCGCCGTACGCCGCCGGGGGCGTGGGTACCAATACCTGGTGGACTGGGTTGGCTATGGGCCCGAGGACCGCAGCTGGGTTCCCCGGTCCTACCTGGCCGACCCCGCACTCCTGGAGGAGTTCTATCGGGCCCACCCCAACGCCATCGGACGGTCGCCCGGTGTCTCCCGTAGGAGGGGGGGTCCTGTTGTGGTTACACCGCCCCGAGCTGCCTCCCCGGCACGTTCAAGCCACTCCCCCAGCTCGGACGTGCCGGAAACATCCCGAGCGCTGCACTGCACCAGGTGTTTGCCATCATCCATCAGGCACACCTGTGGCAATCAGGCAGCCTTCTACAAGAAGCCTCCCAGAACGTCTCTCTGTGCTTCGACGTACTGAACCCTGCGGTAAAGTTCTGACAAGCCCTCCAGCGTTCCTTGCATTCTGTTTATTCCCCAGTGTCTTACCTTCCTGTCTCTGTTTCCTCCCAAGACTCTCCCTCCGCGATTTCCACGGCTCCCCGCGTCTCCCTCGTCCCCAGCGACCTTCACGTTTTCTCCCCGGACCTCTCCTGTGATCTCCCCCCTTGTCCCTCTATCTGGAACCCTCCTTTCGGACTCGACTTCCCGGATCTCGGACCTGGACTTTCTCGGACAACCCCTCTTGGATCACGGACTGGACTTTCTTGCCAGGTGCACGCACATTTTTTCAACACCTCCTGGTCATTTACATACCGCACCACACATAGGCTAAAAACACTCACGCATAGTTATACACGCAAACCACGGGACACCACACATAGTTTATTCACACATCCCACTAACAGAACGCCTTTTTCACCATACATTTCCCTCCAACAATAAAATGACCGGGCGGCATCTCGGTGGCCTTCTAAGGCTCGTAAAAATCAAATTAACAATCAAAAAAAAAAGCCAACATTAGTCCAACTCACCGAACAGCGGGCGACGTAGTTCTGCCGGACTCCGTCGAAAAGAGAGAATGGAGCTCCGCCTCTAAATATAAACTGGGAAATATGACACCACCTCCGGTAGATGGCACGCTCTCCGGAAAAGGCGGCCCCCCACGCCGTTGTCACGGGAAACGTGACGCGACATCCGGCAAACGAGCGCCCTCCCCATAGACGGAAAAACAACAGAAAGGGGGAGAAAAAAAGAAAAAAAAAAGAAAAAAAGGGACAGTGTGTTTTTTCCAGAGACGGGTTAGGGTTAGAGTTATAGGACCGTGTGTCCGAGGAAAGTGACGTGTTGTTGACAAAATTGGAGTTTGGAGAGACTAGCTTGGTGACCTTCTTGGGCCAGATGGCGTAAGAGAGAGACCGAGTCACGGCTGCACTGCGTTGTGGTGGGGGCACAAAGCAGGAGGTCGTCGACGTACTGCCATAGGGTTGAGCCGCGCGTCAGCGTAAGTGTGCTAAGGCTGTCTCGAAGCGCCGCGTTGTAGATCGTGGGGCTTTCACAATAGCACTGACACAGCCTTGTCCATGTGTAAGGCCGACCGTCAAATAGGAACGCAAACCAGAACAGGGACGCTGAAGAAAGCGTTGGCAAGGTCCACAACGGTAAACCGCCGTGCAGAAGGGGGAACCTGAGACATAAGGGTGTAGGGATTGGGGACGCAAGGCGTGCGGGCCCTGACAGCTGCATTTACTGCCTGAAGGTCTTGAACGAACCTCCATTCAGTGGGCTGTCCGGGTGGGCGTATCTTCTTCGCGGGGAAGATGGGAGTGGAAACCGGGGAGGTGGGGCAAGGGACAATTATGCCCTTGACACGCAAGGCATTGAATACAGGGCAGATGCCATTAACCGCTTCCGGTTTCAAAGGGTACTGAGGTTGGTGGGGACGGAAGTCGGATTTCGGGGTAATGATGACGGGCTCACAATTACGTATGAGACCTACATCCTATTTCCCGTCAGCCCAAAGATGGGAGGGGATGTTGTGAAGCTGCGGAGCAAGTGCAGTGTGTGTGTGTGTGTGTGTGTGTGTGTGTGTGTGTGTGTATGGGCCTCAGTCACTGACGGTGAGGGGGCGGAAAGAGCCAACATTCGTGGCGTCACCGCAACGGTGGCGCCACGAATGTGAGGGGGACCAGTCGCGTGAAGAGTCGGCGGGAAGCCAATCTGACGCCAGAGAAGCTTGTCGCGCGAGTGGACCCGTATCTGTCCACTGGGAACCCCGTGGTTTTACCAAGGAGACGTGCGGGACCGAGTCATCAACCGAAAACAACGCAGTTTGGTCGGTGTCTAATGTACACGTGACATGAGCGGTGCAGTGTAGGTTGTCCGCTGTCATGTAGGTCGATGCGTCCCCTGTTGTGGTGTGTGAGCAAGGGAGCAGAGCCACTGTGTGTATTGGGAGGCGGTAGGAGCCCACATGTAGACCCGTAGAGGGAGGGCGGGGTTATGTGTATGCAAAAAAATATTCGCTGCTGGTAACGAAGTGATGTACAGCCCTGATGAGGTGGAAACAACAGAGATGCCCAGTTGGATCATGCCATCTCTATCCAGCAAATTAAATGGGCAGTTATCAGAAATTAAAACAGGCAATTTTGTTGATGAGCTGTCATCCAGGCAAACAAGCGCACAGGAACGGATAATGGCTCCGTGACACACGTACCACTCGCAACAGTGGAGAGGACTGTTTGGCCGCTCCGTGTTAACCGTGGCCGGCCGATAGGCGGTTCTCACCACCGTTCGTGTGGCTCCAGTGTCTAACAAGAAAGGCAGCCCAGCATTTGCAAGATGCAAGGTTATCATTGGCAGTTTTCGGAAAGCTAGCTCATGAGATACATACTGTCCAACTGGGGAAGCTAACAGCAAAGCAGAGTCTTCATTGCAAATCAGTGTATTTGGTTGTGTCTGTGCATTCATACGACCTGATGTGGCAGCAGATGTGTCCAGGACCCCCCCCTCCTCCTCCCATGTCGCCTGTCAGTCCGAACCCCGGTATGAGCCTCCCCGTGGGGCCCACTGGTTGTGAGGTCCGTTGCTCCATCCTCGGCCTCTTCCGCGCCTTTGGTTGATGCCCTTCACGGAGTGGACAGGGTTCAGCCCAGTGACCAGGCTGGCCACATGTGAAGCAGCAGTCGTCACCCGGTTGGGGGCCGCTGGGCTGGGCGTGTTGTCACGGGTTCTGACATCGTGAACGGTCCCCGGGTCTGTCCTGTTGCACAGGTTAGTAGGGTGAAGGAAGCCGCTGCAGCGCCATGGAGGAGAGAGAGAGAGGTGCGATGTTTGTCCTGAGCCTGCCTTGCCTTCTGTTCTTCTTCCTTTTTCTGCATTTGATCGTGGGCATGATCAGCATGTCTCAGCAAGTCTTCCAGTCGTCTCTTTCCGTATCCTACGCAGTGTGTTTCTATGGCTTTCCTAACTCCGTCCTGCAGGCCGGCCAGGAAATGTTTGCAGAGGTGAGTTTCCCATTGGCCTCTCGCCGTGGACGGGGGAGAGAGAACTGGTGGCGGTTGGGGTGTTGGTGGTGGTGGTGGTGTCAGACGGGGTGTCGGTGGTGGTCCCAGGATCGGTCTCATGGCGCCGCGTTGTTGGACAGGTTGTTGGACGCACCCGGAGTCGTCAGAGGGGTGTCCCAGAGACATCGCTATGAGCTGCGGATATAAGGAAGACAAAAGGAGAGAGAGAGGCTGGCTGCCATGTGAGTATGGCGGAGGGGTGGATGTCAGAGATGGATTAGGAGAGGTGTGTGAGAACGGGTCTTTGGTTGATACGTGAGCTGTCGTATCTCTGTCTTTGTCCGAGTCGTCGCTGCGCGTCATAGTCCTCTGTAGCCTTTTTCTTTCCCTACTTTCACACTCTTTCTCCCACATTCCCAAAATTCTTTCTTGCTCTGCCATATACTCTAACCATGTTGTAGGAATCTTTTTCCTTTCTAAGACCTTCGCTTTTCCCTTTTCCATGGACTGTCGGACTTTCATTAGTTTATTCTTGCTCAAAGTTCCTTCAACAGGAAACCCATGATCCTGCATCCAGTTTAAAATATATTTTACCGAGTCTTCACCATATTTCCTTATCACTCATTATCTGATAGATCGGACCCTCCATATCTATCGGGGGCGGTTTACTGCCCTTTTTCCCTTTTATTTTCTTTTTTTCCCCTCAAAATTCACTTGATCCTACCAAATGACCACTTCTATTAGTGCGAGACCGAGGGTGAACAGCCGCTTAATTGTCAGTGCACGACCTCATCTGGTTTCAATAGTACGCGTTTTAAATGATCATTTTATCCTTTAAAGAATTCTGCTTACCCGTGCGATGAATCTCCCAGGGTTTTGCTGAGGGATCTCAGCGACACCGAACAAACGGACCACCCGCCTCTCCCTTTCTTCTTCTCAAACCTGGTGAGGTTATTGGGAGATCGGTGACTATGTTCTTGTCCCGAGATGATCAGTCAGCCGGTTGTCCGTCTGGCGGGGCGACGTGAGATCCCGCTTCTGACACCAAATTGTTGTGGATTTTCCTTTATCCTTTTAATGGGCTCTTGCCCCAGCAACCTCTGGGGAGAATAATCATCGGACAAATATTGAAGCAAACAGAGAATCTTTAATGCATCTGCAGATGGAGAGACATAAGGCCACACAGAGGTTCGTCTGTGAGGATATGCTCTGCCTCTGAGCTGGAGATAGTGGTTTTTTATACAACAGTCCGTCGCGTCATACACTATGTTTCCTGCGTCAACTAAGGTGTAATCTTACAAAGGAATGAAGGAAACATCTACGTTAATCACGTTCTGTGCCTCGTGAGTGTCTGTACGCCTGTTGCACTTGTCTTTTGCTGTACCTGGCCGTTCCTGGGATGCGGCAATGGGGAGGCAAGCATAGTAACAGTTGCTATGTGGCCCCATGGAAGGTACGCATGAGAACAATGGTTATGTGTGTCTGCAGTGAGTGAGAAGTTTCATACACACAGACAAGTGGAAAACTACAGAGTACATACGGAGTGCATATGGAGAACATTTTGTACTCCACATACATCACCAACATCCTGCTCAGCTCTCCCCTTCTCAGCCTCCTCCTGCTCAGCTGCACCACTCTCCTCTCAGAGCCTCACCGCAGCCACATCGTCATGACACGACTGGTACGAATGACATTGCGAGGTACTTGGTGCGCCGAGAGCTTGTGAATTCCGGTCTCATCCAGTTCAACGAGCGCCCAGAAAATTATTGGGCATGGAAGTCCTCTTTCTTCAACGCCATTGAAGGACTGAACTTAACTGCCAGCAAGGAGCTCGACCTCTTGACAAAGTCGTTAGGAAAAGAGTTCTCAGAGCACGTTACAAGGATTCGCTATGTGCACGTCGCCGACCCTGTAGTGGGCCTACAACATGTCTGGGAACGCCTAGAAGAGTGCTCCCCTGAAGTGATCGAGAGAGCGCTCTTCGAGAGGATAGAGAACTTTCCAAAAATCTCTCAGAAAGACCCCGTAAAGTTGAGGGAACTGGGAGACCTGCTGATGGAGTTAGACTCTGCTAAGTGTGAGGGCTACCTGCCGGGGCTCTCGTACCTGGACACCGCCAGGGGTGTCAACCCGATCGTTGAGAAGCTGCCACACAGTCTACAAGAGAGGTGGATAACTAAGGGTTCCCAGTACAAAGAGCAGCACCATGCCCCCCCCCATTCACCTTCTTCGCAGACTTCCTCTGCAGCGAGGCACACAGAAGAAACGACCCCAGCTTTACTCTCCCTTCAGCTCCCTCGAAAACGTCCAGCAAGTCCTCCACAGGGTTCTCAAAACATGAGCGATCAGAAAAGGAATCAAGACACGCCAAAACGAATGTCTCCACCCACAAGACAGAGGTCTCAACAAACCGCTCAGCTTCTCAGTCACGCAGTTCGAGCAGCATGCCTGGCGACAAAGGGAAACAATGTCCCATCCATCAGAAGCGCCATCCTCTAAAGAAATGTCGGGGTTTTCGAAGCAAGTCTCTTGAGGAGCGCAAAGCCTTTCTGAAAGAGAATGGTGCCTGCTACAGGTGTTGCTCCTCCACAACTCACTTGGCGAAGAACTGTAAGGCAACTTTGAAGTGCAGCGAATGTGAGAGCGATGACCACATAGCGGCGCTCCACCCTGGACCTCCTCCACGGGACAAAAAAGACAAGGACCCCACCTCAGAGCATGGCGGGGAGAGTGAAGAGGAGGCGCCTCCACCAGCAGTCACCTCTAAATGCACAGCACACCCAGACAGAGCTAGTAACGTCTACATCGTCCTGGACGACCAGAGCAACAGATCTCTGGCGAGGTCTGATTTCTTCTACCTCATCCAAATCAGAGGTTCAGACTCACCGTACACCCTGCGTACATGTGCAGGAGTCACCGATACATCTGGAGGAAGAGCCACAGGGTTCTTGGCGGAGTCGTTGGATGGAAAAAACAAGTGTGCTGCTTCCAACACTCATTGAGTGCAACCATATGCCTGACGATCGGTCAGAAATCCCGACCCCAGAAGCTGCACAGCACCACAGCCACCTGAAGTCCATCGCTCGCAGAATCCCTCGCCTGGACCCTGAAGCCCAGATCCTGATACTTCTGGGACGCCACATCCTTCAGGTCCACAAAGTCAGGGAGCAACGCAATGGTCCTCCCAGCGCCCCCTATGCCCAACGTCTAGACCTGGGTTGGGTGGTTATAGGGGACGTGTGCCTGGGTTCAGCCCACAAGCCAGCAGCTGTGACTTCCTATCGCACCAGCGTGCTCGAAAACGGAAGGCCATCTCTCCTCACTCTGTGCCCCAACCGTCTCCAGGTCAAGGAAAGGTTCCTCCTTACAGCATCAAACATGACACCCCAGTCCCTGATGACGACAAAGTGGGGCTTTCCATCGAAGATCGTCTGTTCCTGGAGTTCATGGACAGAGAGATGGTGATGGACGACACAAACAGCTGGGTGGCGCCTCTCCCATTCCGATCCCCTCGTCGACGGCTCCCGAACAATCGAGACCAAGCTCTCAGCAGACTTACCTCTCCCCGCCGCACCCTGGAAAGAAAGCCTAAGATGAAAGCCGACTTCGTCACACCTTCATGCAAAACATCTTTGATCACGACCAGGCTGAGTTGGCCCCACCACTACCGGAGGGAAGTGAGTGCTGGTACTTACTTATCTTCGGCGTCTACCATCCTCAAAAGCCAGACAAGATCAGGGTTGTCTTCGATTCCAGCGCTCAACATCACGGCATCTCCCTGAACGATGTGCGTGCTACTTACCGGCCCGGATCTGAACAACAGCTTGCTGGGAGTCTTGCTGCGCTCCCGAAGAGAAACAGTGGCTGTCATAGCGGACATCGAGCAGATGTTTCACAGCTTCGTCGTTCGAGAAGACAACAGAGATTTCTTGTGTTTCCTGTGGTTCAACAACAACGACCCCAACCGAGAGATTGCCGAGTATCGCATGAAAGTCCACGTATTCGGCAACTCACCATCCCCAGCTGTCGCCATCTATGGACTTCACCGAGCAGCAGAACACAGCTCCAGGGAACACGGAATGGATGCCAAGCACTTAGTGGAACGCGACTTCTACGTCGACGACCGCCTCGCTCTGGCTGGGTTGCGTCCCGAGGGGCAGCCGTGAGTAGAGGGAGGAGTCGTTGGCAGCTTGACTGGAGGTGGCCACTTGCTGTGTATTTAGCATAGCAGCACACTCAGCTGCTCCCTCAACCTGTAGTGCGATGGTAATTGCTCTGGACAGCAGCAGATCGTCTTTTTCCAGCAGGAGAGTCTCACGTACCTTTGCGTTGTTGGTGTGTTCGATTAGCTGGTCGCGAACCATCTCGTCCTGAAGCGCGCCAAACTTGCATGAGCTAGCTAGCCCTCGCAAATTAGCTACGTACTGCCGCACAGACTCACCAGGCAGTTGGTGTCGCTGACGGAATATAAATCGCCGAAGGAGGGCACTCTGTGGAGCAGCGAAATGGGTGCTCATAAGTCCCACAGCTTCGTCAAAGTTTGTGACGTTCCCCAGAGTCCCGAGCACACGATGACCCTCTGCTCCCAAGCAGTGTAGCAACAGAGCCGTCTTCCTAGCCTGGCTCACGTCGTCGAGCCCTGAGGCGATGATGTAATTTTCAAAACTATGTAGCCAGCGAGTCCATGGTACCGGAGGCTCGCCAGGTAACGCCAGGAAGGGGGCAGGTGGTGGGAGAGAGATATCAGCCATCCTCGTCGCCAATATTGTATTGAGAAATCACGTCAGGACACAGCGCTGTCGCTCGACACAACCTCTACGTTGCATTCTTTATTTAGACTGACACAGCATCACAGGCAGACCCGATCAAACAACCCAGAGCCCGCAGGCATCACCAAGCGATCCCAGCACAATAGAACAGCACCAAATCAAATGCAGCACTGTCGATGTGTGCAGACATAACAAGGGGCTTACCAGCGTTTCCCATTGGAAGTAACAACCCCTTTCAGCCCTTGATTTAGCAAACACCGTTCACATGTGTCGCACCGGGCATTCATGCAGCATAAGCCTCGGTTTGTAGCTAAGAGCCGTTCACAATGTGCTGCACGAGGCCTACCTACACATGTTGCTAGTGCTAGCTAACGTTAGCTAGTACAAGAAGTGAATCTCTTGTGCTGCTTAGCTACGGGTGCTTAATAGTGACGAGCATAATCGTTCAATAAACATTAGGCTCACATGCATCGAAACTGACGATATTAAATGATTCCAAGTAGAAAATTCAACAAGCCAACTAGCTAGATAGCATTTGCCTTGGCGTGGGACTGACAAGCTAGCATAAGCTAACGTGAGCTAGTGAAAATTCGCACACATTAAAATGACATCTGGATGTAACGTTACATGTATATAGACATCTCCGATATCGTTATGCAAGCAGGTGAGCGGCTAACGTTAAACCGGAATTAAGCAAGCGAGACTGTGTGGCTAGCTAGAATTAGCAGGCCCCGTTTATAGCAGCTAGCAGCAGGTCTGTCTTCTAACGTCAGGCGTAGCCAATCGCTCGGTTGGTTGTCGGTGTGATAACGTGGCAATATTCGCTAACTTTAAAAAAAAAAAAATTCGCTAACTAACGTTAGCTAGCTTATGCTAGCTAGTCGTTTCCTAGCCAGGCTAGCTAGCTATGAACGTATAAACTGCCGTGCGATAACGTTATAATTAGCTTTAATCAGTCACTTAAAAATCACACCCGAGTGTGCCAAAATGTTACAAAAACATGTCGATATTCAATGTTTACTGGGCTTTTTCGCGCTTCGGCTCACTTCTTACCGAGAAATTGGCACTTGGCACAAGTTGGCCGTGAACTTGACTTCTCCTCAGGGCTCCAAGCAGTGAAAAGAAAAATGGCATAAAATCAAGAGATTTTGAGAACCAAAGTTTGGCTACGTCAGTAGTCACGTGACATACTGGATGGAAAAATAGTCTTTGGTTTTAAGTCAGTCAAATACATTGAACCAATGAGGCCCTGATTTCCATTGAATTAAAGTGATTTTAATACATATATAGACCCAAAATATCATAAATACCATTATATCGGGTCCAATCAAATAAAAAACACGCTTTAATTGAATGGCAGCATATGATCACTTTTTACTGTGTGGATGCAAACAGTGAAACTTATGTAACCCCTTTTTCACTGGCGGGTGAAGTAATACTTGGAGTAGTATTGGTCGAGGATCAATGACCACACCGGGTTATAGAACTCAGGTTTAATCGTGGCTCAGTAGGCAGACGTAATAACCATACGTGGTAGTGGTGTAACCATAATAACAGTCCGGGTAGTACATAACACCTATTGTAGTTCCAGTGGATATACATGGCGTTATATCACTACAACCAGCTGCACTGATGTTTGCTCGGGAGCTACAGACGCCTGTGGATCTGGTCTTTGGCAAGCCGCCAAACCCACCAGTACGAGTGCCGCCGGGCCAGGACTATGTAGACGCACTACAGGACCGGATGGAGGCTCCTCATCAGCTGGCTCCAGAAAATATGGCTTCTGCAGGGGAAAGGCAGAAGAGAGCCTATGATGTACGTTGCCACTGCAAAGAGTACCAGCAGGGGGACAACGTATGGGTGTATAACCCACGGCGAACGAAGGGACGGTCCCCAAAGCTGAACAGCAACTGGGAGGGGCCCTGCCTCATCCTGAAGAGGATCTCAGAGGTCATCTATAGAGTGAAGCTCCACAGCCGCCCTCGGATAGTCATCCTTCACCAAGATTGCCTCGCACCTTACTTAGTACAGACCAGGCTACCGGGGTCCAGGGAGGGGGTAAGGACACTGCTGGATCAAAGCCAACCTCCCTGGATGTCAGCAAGGAGCTACCATTAGAGCACCTTGTTTTGGGCCAGGGAGGGGGCGGGGACACTGGGTTTACAGAGCTGCCCTCCCTGGCCAGGAATGGAAACAGCGGTGACGTCGACGTCGACGGTGGGGGCTCAGACCCAGCGGATGCAGAGCCGCCCCCGTCATCCATCAGCAGCCCGCGGCAAGGAGCAGCCCGGGATGGGAGAGCTGCTCGGCGGAAGAAACCCTCATGGTGGATGGACCCCTCCACATGGGATTTGGGTTAGGCCAACGGGACGTTGGTCTTTCAAGGAAGGAGGCAGTGTAGCGAATTCAACTAGAGTGTTCCTGCTCCAAGTTCATTTGCATGTTACCCACGATGCAACTGAAATGTCGATGTTTTGGTTATGTTGTGGGCTATTGAACACGTTAAAAACGGGCATATCTGTTACAGATAGCGGGGATGCGGTGCAAGGTGATGGGGACGTTACGAGAGAAGTTGATTAGACAACATGCTATTTCCCACCATGAGGGTAAAGAGTAGGCAAATAGATAAGGTCGCTTCTGTGGCCAAGAAAAGGATCAAGCTGAGACCAAAACGAATTTGTGACTGTTATGACTAGCTTGGCTTGCGGTCATTAAAAGCTTGCTTGCTAACTCTGAAAGGTTTGCTGAGAAGTCCATTATTTGACCACGTCAAAATATCATCATGTTAATTTTATGTCAACCCATTTGGCCCCGTTACACTGGGAGGAGCCATTGCATATGAAGCCCCTGCCCCCCCCCCAAAAAAAAACAAACAAAAACAAAACAAAAATAAAAAATGATGTCAGTCATTTATTTGCGACTGTTGTGCGGACTGTGTGTGTTGAGCAGCGACCCCCGGTACACCCTTGTTACAGTCGTTTTTGCTGACCCGGAGGTTGTACTGTCAAGCAAGCGCCACAAACAACGCGCGCGGACAGCCTGGACACGGCAGCACTGGCACATCCTACAAGATTAATAAAGTGTGAGTATTAATCATATACGTTTTGATGCAAGCTGTGCCTTGCCCCTTTAAGGAGAGGGCTTAGTGGGTATTGTGTGTGTGTGTGTGTGGGGGGGTGATGTAGACGCAGCCGTGTGTGTGTGTGTGTGTGTGTCTGTGTATTTTCTGTTTGTAGCCGCAGCCGCGGAGACGCTAGTTTGCCGACAGATAGGAAGGTAGCCACCGTTACCAGTGATGATTGTATGCATCACAGGGAGAGAGGGAGGGAGGGAGGGAGGGAGGGAGGCTGCCGTGTGTTAAATGGGACTGCAGTGCAGTGCAGTGGCCGGCCCGTTCTCCACTGCAGAGTTGGTCCGGACTCTTTATGAAGTTGTTACCAGCTACGAGCCAGGCTAAGCTAAATAGACTAGCGAGACACCCACCAGAGGCTTCCAACTACGGTTCGGAGCCGCGACGCTGGAGAGGTAACAGTACTAGACGTGCTGCTGCACTAGACGTTTTGTTGTTTTGTTGTGTTAAGTTACAAGTAAAGCTGAGCGTCGCTGTGTAAGTTAGCTTTTACCTAATCAACGTTAGCCAACTTGCTAAGTAGGCTGTTGCTCTGCGTGCGCGTTTTCATTTTTGGGGTAGCATGCGGCGATAGCTTTTGTTAAAAAGCATGCTAATTTGCCCTGGGAATCAGTGGAGGCTGATGGAAGTGACCCATTTGTATCTTAACTGTCATCTTCTTCTCTCTATAGACACTGTGGGACTTGAGCAGGACCCAAACAGACCTCACCTACGATGCAGTCCCAGGTAGACCAGTATAGTATGGTCTATAATAGCAGATCATGATCCAGCTCAAGGTTATTGTAGTTCACTAAAACTGAACTAAAACCAGGTGTGAAAAGAGAAGAAAAAAAAACAAAAAAAAACGTTTCAGTTCACTGAAATAAAAATAAAACTTGACTTTAGAGGAGCAAGAAGAGGAAGCGAGTGAAGGCAGAGCCGAAGATCAAATGGTGGAAGTTGAAGAAGGAAAACTGTTGTGTGGAGTTCAGGCAGGGGTTAAGACAGGCACTGGGTGGATAGTGGAGAGTTGCCGGACGGCTGGGCAACCACTGCAGAAATAGTGAGGGAGACAGCTAGGAAGGTACTTGGTGTGTCGGCAGGACAGAGGAAGGAAGACAAGGAGACTTGGTGGTGGAGTGAGGAAGTACAGCAAAGTATACAGAAGAAGAGGTTGGCAAAGAAGAAATGGGATAGTCAGAGAGATGAAGAAAGTAGACAGGAGTACAAGGAGACACAGCGTAAAGCTAAGAGAGGTGGCAAAGGCAAAAGGCGTATGGTGAGTTGTATGACAGGTTAGACACTAAGGAAGGAGAAAAGGACTTGTACCGATTGGCTAGACAGAGGGACCGAGCTGCAAAGGATGTGCAGCAGCTTAGGGTGATGAAGGATAGAGATGGAAATGTGCTGACGAGCGAAGAGAGTGTGCTGAGAAGGTGGAAGGAGTACATTGGGGGGCTGATGAATGAAGAAAATGAGAGAGAGAGAGCAGGTTGGATGATGTGGGGATAGTGAATCAGTAAGCGCAGTGGATTAGCAAGGAGGACGTGAGGGCAGCTATGAAGAGGATGAAGAGTGGCAAGGCAGCTGGTCCTGATGACATACCTGTGGAGGCATGGAGATGTTTAGGAGAGATGGCAGTGGGGTTTTTAACTAGATTGTTTAACTCAAACTTGGAAAGGGAGAGGATGCCTGAGGAGTGGAGAAGAAGCATACCGGTACCGATTTTCAAGAACCAGGGCGATGTGCAGAACTGTAGCAACTACAGAGGTATAAAGTTGATCAGCCACAGCATGAAGATTTGGGAAAGAGTAATCGAAGCTAGGTTAAGAGGAGGAGAGGTGACGATTAGCGAGCGGCAGTATGGTTTCATGCCACGAAAGAGCACCACAGATGCGATGTTTGCTTTGAGAATGTTGATGGAGAAGTATAGAGAAGGCCAGAAGGAGTTACATTGTGTCTTTGTAGATTTAGAGAACGCATAAGCCAGGGTGCCGAGAGAGGAGATGTGGTATTGTATGAGGAAGCCGGGAGTTGCCGAGAAGTATGTAGGAGTGGTGCAGGATATGCACGTGGAAGTGTGACAGTGGCGAGGTGACAGATGGGTTCAAGGTGGAGGTGGGATTACATCAAGGATCGGCTCTGAGCCCCTTCTTGTTTGCAATGGTGATGGACAGGTTGACGGATGAGATCAGGCAGGAGTCTCCATGGACGATGATGTTCGCGGATGACATTGTGATCTGTGGCGAGAGTAGGGTGCAGGTGGAGGAGAGCCTGGAGATGTGGAGGTATGCACTGGAGAGAAGAGGAATGAAAGTCAGTAGGAGCAAGACGGAATACCTGTGTGTGAAAGAGAGGGAAGACAGTGGAATGGTCAGGAGTGGAGGTGACGAAGGCATATGACTTTAAATACTTGGGGTCAACAGTCCAAAGTAACGGGGAGTGCAGGAGAGAGGTGAAGAAGAGAGTGCAGGTAGGGCGGAGAAGAATGTCAGGAGTGATTTGCGACAGAAGGGTGCCAGCAAGAGTTAAAGGGAAGGTTTACAAGATGGTTGTGAGACCAGCTACGTTGTATGGTTTGGAGACAGTGGCACTGACGAAAAGACAGCAGGAGGCGGAGCTGGAGGTGGCAGAGTTGAAGACGCTAAGGTTTTCACTGGGAGTGACGAAGAAGCACAGGATTAGGCACGATTATATTAGAGGGACCGCTCAAGTCGGACGGTTTGGAGACAAAGCAAGAGAGGCAAGATTGAGATGGCTTGGACATGTGTGGAGGAGAGATGCTGATTATGGAGCTGCCAGGGAAGAGAAGAAGAGGAAGGCCAAAGAGGAGGTTTATGGATGTGGTGAGGGAAGACATGCAGGTGGCTGGTGTGACAGAGGAAGACGCAGAAGACAGGAAGAAATGGAAACGGATGATCCGCTGTGGCGACCCCTAACGGGAGCAGCCGAAATTAGTAGATCTATGTCATATGTACATTATTTACAATTAGTTCATAAGTCATTCATAATTCATGTGTGATTTCGTCATTCCTAGGTTATGTGCAGCTATTTACATGCAGTTATGTAGCCTACAATTATTATTTACATGCAGTCATGTGCAGTTATTTACATATGTTATGTAGTTATGTCATAGACATGTGATAACATTTTATAATTTATGCAATGTTTATTGAAACATTCTTTCTCTGTATTGCCCCCCTATACAGTTTTACAAAAAGGTTTGAATTCTCAAAGTTCTTCAGTAAAGTTCCTCAACTTGGACTGGGACTCTGTATTTCTTTGGGATTCTTCATGTTGGCTATCTGTCCGCCTGTCTATACATGGACACAAATACGTAGGACAGAATAGGCGGTCTTCTCGTTCCCCCCCGCCGTTTAAAGAAAAAAAAATGTGTGTCTTTTTCTATCTTATTCCTCAAGGGTTAAAACCTCAACTAGGGCTTCTTGTTACCTTTCCAGGGTACAAGCCACAACTAGGGTTACCTGGCAGAATTCGGGTTTGAGGTTAAGATTGGGGTTAAGCCAGGGGAAAGGGTACCCACATCCGGCCACTCGTCAGGCGCTGGCATAATAGGTGTACGTTATGTACAGTAGATTGGATGATTGTATGACCGCCTGGCCAGCAGGTGGAGTCATGGAGGCACCAATCTCAGTAATATGAGGCGCATAGATGACGTCGGCATGCAGCGCAGGCGATTCTGAACGGTGCAAATAAACGAAGCACATGGCTGCATGGAGTTGAGCTCCCGAAAAATACAAGAGTTAATTAAATGCGATAAAGTGGAAACGGTTAATTTAAATGCGATAAAGTGGAAACGTTGTAGAACCAGCATCATCACAGCTCAGTACTGCACGTGTACAGCACGTGTACAGCCAGTGTATGGTCCCACAGCTGTGGTCAGCATCACGTCATTCAGCACGCTGTTGTTCATCAAGCTGTGTGTACAGCTAGCCGTGTATCAGTCAACCAAACGACCAGCTTATGTTAGCTCATGTACAGTTTGGAAACAGCTAATGTTAGCTTGTGTACAGGAGGAAATACATTGTCAACGAACATTTGTGTCATCTCGTCATTTATGGTTGGCGTTCACAACGCCGCTAAATCTCAACAATTGCGACAGATAGTAAATCTGTGTCAGTCCAAACGTTTGTAGTTCAAACGTTTACAATAGGTTAGAAATTTAAAACCGCATTCCCAAATAAATTGGAATTAACCTTGTACACTGTACATCAACAAGATGTTTAGTTGGCGGCCACCTTCTTCAGGCGAGGGCTTAGACTTTTCACGACCGGGCGGCATCTCGGTGGCCTTCTAAGGCTCGTAAAAATCAAATTAACAATGGAAAAAATAGCCAACATTAATCCAACTCACCGAACAGCGGGCGACGTAGCTCTGTGCCGGACTCCGTCGAAAAGAGAGAATGAGGCTCCGCCTCTTAATATATACTGGGAAATATGACACCACTTCCGGTAGATGTCACGCTCTCCACAAAAGGCGGCCCCCCACGCCGTTGTCACGGGAAACGTGACGCGACATCCGGCAAACGCGCGCCCTCCCCATAGACGGAAAAAAACAGAAAGGGGGAGAAAAAAGAAAAAAAAAAGACAAAAGGGGACAGTGTGTTTTTTCCAGAGACGGGTTCGGGTTAGAGTTATAGGACCGTGTGTCCGAGGAAAGTGACGTGTTGTTGACAAAATTGGAGTTTGGAGAGAGTAGCTTGGTGACCTTCTTGGGCCAGATGGCGTAAGAGAGAGACCGAGTCACGGCTGCACTGCGTTGTGGTGGGGGCACAAAGCAGGAGGTCGTCGACGTACTGCCATAGGGTTGAGCCGCGCGTCAGCGTAAGTGTGCTAAGGCTGTCTCGAAGCGCCCCGTTGTAGATCGTGGGGCTTTCACAATAGCCCTGACACAGCCTTGTCCATGTGTAAGGCCGACCGTCAAATAGGAACGCAAACCAGAACTGGCCGTCAGGATGAACAGGGACGCTGAAGAAAGCGTTGGCAAGGTCCACAACGGTAAACCGCCGTGCAGAAGGGGGAACCTGAGACATAAGGGTGTAGGGATTGGGGACGCAGGGCGTGCGGGCCCTGACAGCTGCATTTACTGCCTGAAGGTCTTGAACGAACCTCCATTCAGTGGGCTGTCCGGGTGGGCGTATCTTCTTCGCGGGGAAGATGGGAGTGGAAACCGGGGAGGTGGGGCAAGGGACAATTATGCCCTTGACACGCAAGGCATTGAATACAGGGCAGATGCCATTAACCGCTTCCGGTTTCAAAGGGTACTGAGGTTGGTGGGGACGGAAGTCGGATTTCGGGGTAATGATGACGGGCTCACAATTACGTATGAGACCTACATCCTATTTCCTGTCAGCCCAAAGATGGGAGGGGATGTTGTGAAGCTGCGGAGCAAGTGCAGTGTGTGTGTGTGTGTGTGTGTGCGTTTGTGTGTATGGGCCTCAGTCACTGACGGTGAGGGGGCGGAAAGAGCCAATATTCGTGGCGTCACAGCAACTAATTTTAGTGAGGGGGACCAGTCGCGTGAAGAGTCGGCGGGAAGCCAATCTGACGCCAGAGAAGCTTGTCGCGCGAGTGGACCCGTATCTGTCCACTGGGAACCCCGTGGTTTTACCAAGGAGACGTGCGGGACCGAGTCATCAACCGAAAACAACGCAGTTTGGTCGGTGTCTAATGTACACGTGACATGAGCGGTGCAGTGTAGGTTGTCCGCTGTCATGTAGGTCGATGCGTCCCCTGTTGTGGCGTGTGAGCAAGGGAGCAGAGCCACTGTGTGTATTGGGAGGCGGTAGGAGCCCACATGTAGACCCGTAGAGGGAGGGCGGGGTTATGTGTATGCAAAAAAATATTCGCTGCTGGTAACGAAGTGATGTACAGCCCTGATGAGGTGGAAACAACAGAGATGCCCAGTTGGATCATGCCATCTCTATCCAGCAAATTAAATGGGCAGTTATCAGAAATTAAAACAGGCAATTTTGTTGATGAGCTGTCATCCAGGCAAACAAGCGCACAGGAATGGATAATGGCTCCGTGACACACGTACCACTCGCAACAGTGGAGAGGACCGTTTGGCCGCTCCGTGTTAACCGTGGCCGGCCGATAGGCGGTTCTCACCACCGTTCGTGTGGCTCCCGTGTCTAACAAGAAAGGCAGCTCAGCATTTGCAAGACGCAAGGTTATCATTGGCAGTTTTCGGAAAGCTAGCTCATGAGATACATACTGTCCAACTGGGGAAGCTAACAGCAAAGCAGAGTCTTCCTTGCAAATCAGTGTATTTGGTTGTGTCTGTGCATTCATACGACCTGATGTGGCAGCAGATGTGTCCAGGACCCCCTCCTCCTCCTCTCGTGTCGCCTGTCAGTCCGAACCCCGGTATGAGCCTCCCCGTGGGGCCCACTGGTTGTGAGGTCCGTTGCTCCATCCTCGGCCTCTTCCGCGCCTTTGGTTGATGCCCTTGACGGAGTGGACAGTCTTCAGCCCAGTGACCGGGCTGGCCACATGTGAAGCAGCAGTCGTCACCCGGTTGGGGGCCGCTGGGCTGGGCGTGTTGTCACGGGTTCTGACATCGTGAACGGTCCCCGGGTCTGTCCTGTTGCACAGGTTAGTAGGGTGAAGGAAGCCGCTGCGGCACCATGGAGGAGAGAGAGAGAGGTGCGATGTTTGTCCTGAGCCTGCCTTGCCTTCTGTACTTCTTCCTTTTTCTGCATTTGATCGTGGGCATGATCAGCATGTCTCAGCAAGTCTTCCAGTCGTCTCTTTCCGTATCCTACGCAGTGTGTTTCTATGGCTTTCCTAACTCCGTCCTGCAGGCCGGCCAGGAAATGTTTGCAGAGGTGAGTTTCCCATTGGCCCCTCGCCGTGGACGGGGGAGAGAGAATTGGTGGCGGTTGGGGTGTTGGTGGTGGTGGTGGTGTCAGACGGGGTGTCGGTGGTGGTCCCAGGATCGGTCTCATGGCGCCGCGTTGTTGGACAGGTTGTTGGACGGACCCGGAGTCGTCAGAGGGGTGTCCCAGAGACATCGCTATGAGCTGCGGACATAAGGAAGACAAAAGGAGAGAGAGAGGCTGGCTGTCATGTGAGTATGGCGGAGGGGTGGATGTCAGAGATGGAATAGGAGAGGTGTGTGAGAACGGGTCTTCGGTTGATACGTGAGCTGTCGTATCTCTGTCTTTACCGAGTCGTCGCTGCACGTCACAGTCTTCTGTAGCCTTTTTCTTTCCCTACTTTCACACTCTTTCTCCCACATTCCCAAAATTCTTTCTTGCTCTGCCATATACTCTAACCATGTTGTAGGAATCTTTTTCCTTTCTAAGACCTTCGCTTTTCCCTTTTCCATGGACTGTCGGACTTTCATTAGTTTATTCTTGCTCAAAGTTCCTTCAACAGGAAACCCATGATCCTGCATCCAGTCTAAAACATATTTTACCGAGTCTTCACCATATTTCCTTATCACTCATTATCTGATAGATCGGACCCTCCATATTTATCGGGGGCAGTTTACTGCCCTTGTTTCCCTTTTATTTTCTTTTTTTCCCCTCAAAATTCACTTGATCCTTCCAAATGACCACTTCTATTAGTGCGAGACCGAGGGTGAACAGCCGCTTAATTGTCAGTGCACGACCTCATCTGGTTTCAATAGTACGCATTTTAAATGATCATTTTATCCTTTAAAGAATTCTGCTTACCCGTGCGATGAATCTCCCAGGGTTTTGCTGAGGGATCTCAGCGACACCGAACAAACGGACCACCCGCCTCTCCCTTTCTTCTTCTCAAACCTGGTGAGGTTATTGGGAGATCGGTGACTATGTTCTTGTCCCGAGATGATCGGTCAGCCGGTTGTCCGTCTGGCGGGGCGACGTGAGATCCCGCTTCTGACACCAAATTGTTGTGGATTTCCTTTATGCTTTTAATGGGCTCTTGCCCCAGCAACCTCTGGGGAGAATAATCATCGGACAGATATTAAAGAAAACAGAGAATCTTTAATGCATCTGCAGATGGAGAGACATAAGGCCACACAGAGGTTTGTCTGTGAGGATATGCTCTGCCTCTGAGCTGGAGATAGTGGTTTTTTATAGAACAGTCCGTCGCGTCATACACTATGTTTCCTGCGTCAACTAAGGTGTAATCTTACAAAGGAATGAAGGAAACATCTACGTTAATCACGTTCTGTGCCTCGTGAGTGTCTGTACGCCTGTTGCACTTGTCTTTTGCTGTACCTGGCCGTTCCTGGGATGCGGCAACGGGGAGGCAAGCATAGTAACAGTTGCTATGTGGCCCCATGGAAGGTACGCATGAGAACAATGGTTATGTGTGTCTGCAGTGAGTGAGAAGTTTCATACACACAGACAAGTGGAAAACTACAGAGTACATACGGAGTGCATATGGAGAACATTTTGTACTCCACATACATCACCAACATCCTGCTCAGCTCTCCCCTTCTCAGCCTCCTCCTGCTCAGCTGCACCACTCTCCTCTCAGAGCCTCACCGCAGCCACATCGTGATGACACGACTGGTACGAATGACATTGCGAGGTACTTGGTGCGCCGAGAGCTTGTGAATCCCGGTCTCATCCAGTTCAACGAGCGCCCAGAAAATTATTGGGCATGGAAGTCCTCTTTCTTCAACGCCATTGAAGGACTGAACTTAACTGCCAGCGAGGAGCTCGACCTCTTGACAAAGTCGTTAGGAAAAGAGTTCTCAGAGCACGTTACAAGGATTCGCTATGTGCACGTCGCCGACCCTGTAGTGGGCCTACAACATGTCTGGGAACGCCTAGAAGAGTGCTCCCCTGAAGTGATCGAGAGAGCGCTCTTCGAGAGGATAGAGAACTTTCCAAAAATCTCTCAGAAAGACCCCGTAAAGTTGAGGGAACTGGGAGACCTGCTGATGGAGTTAGACTCTGCTAAGTGTGAGGGCTACCTGCCGGGGCTCTCGTACCTGGACACCGCCAGGGGTGTCAACCCGATCGTTGAGAAGCTGCCACACAGTCTACAAGAGAGGTGGATAACTAAGGGTTCCCAGTACAAAGAGCAGCACCATGCCCCCCCCCCCCATTCACCTTCTTCGCAGGCTTCCTCTGCAGCGAGGCACACAGAAGAAACGACCCCAGCTTTACTCTCCCTTCAGCTCCCTCGAAAACGTCCAACAAGTCCTCCACAGGGTTCTCAAAACATGAGCGATCAGAAAAGGTATCAAGACACGCCAAAAGGCATGTCTCCACCCACAAGACAGAGGTCTCAACAAACCGCTCAGCTTCTCAGTCACGCAGTTCGAGCAGCATGCCTGGCGACAAAGGGAAACAATGTCCCATCCATCAGAAGCGCCATCCTCTAAAGAAATGTCGGGGTTTTCGAAGCAAGTCTCTTGAGGAGCGCAAAGCCTTTCTGAAAGAGAATGGTGCCTGCTACAGGTGTTGCTCCTCCACAACTCACTTGGCGAAGAACTGTAAGGCAACTTTGAAGTGCAGCGAATGTGAGAGCGATGACCACATAGCGGCGCTCCACCCTGGACCTCCTCCACGGGACAAAAAAGACAAGGACCCCACCTCAGAGCATGGCGGGGAGAGTGAAGAGGAGGCGCCTCCACCAGCAGTCACCTCTAAATGCACAGCACACCCAGACAGAGCTAGTAACGTCTACATCGTCCTGGACGACCAGAGCAACAGATCTCTGGCGAGGTCTGATTTCTTCTACCTCATCCAAATCAGAGGTTCAGACTCACCGTACACCCTGCGTTGCGTACATGTGCAGGAGTCACCGAGACATCTGGAAGAAGAGCCACAGGGTTCTTGGCGGAGTCGTTGGATGGAAAAAACAAGTGTGCTGCTTCCAACACTCATTGAGTGCAACCATATGCCTGACGATCGGTCAGAAATCCCGACCCCAGAAGCTGCACAGCACCACAGCCACCTGAAGTCCATCGCTCGCAGAATCCCTCGCCTGGACCCTGAAGCCCAGATCCTGATACTTCTGGGACGCCACATCCTTCAGGTCCACAAAGTCAGGGAGCAACGCAATGGTCCTCCCAGCGCCCCCTATGCCCAACGTCTAGACCTGGGTTGGGTGGTTATAGGGGACGTGTGCCTGGGTTCAGCCCACAAGCCAGCAGCTGTGACTTCCTATCGCACCAGCGTGCTCGAAAACGGAAGGCCATCTCTCCTCACTCCGTGCCCCAACCGTCTCCAGGTCAAGGAAAGGTTCCTCCTTACAGCATCAAACATGACACCCCAGTCCCTGATGACGACAAAGTGGGGCTTTCCATCGAAGATCGTCTGTTCCTGGAGTTCATGGACAGAGAGATGGTGATGGACGACACCAACAGCTGGGTGGCGCCTCTCCCATTCCGATCCCCTCGTCGACGGCTCCCGAACAATCGAGACCAAGCTCTCAGCAGACTTACCTCTCCCCGCCGCACCCTGGAAAGAAAGCCTAAGATGAAAGCCGACTTCGTCACACCTTCATGCAAAACATCTTTGATCGCGACCAGGAGGAGTTGGCCCCAACACTACCGGAGGGAAGTGAGTGCTGGTACTTACTTATCTTCGGCGTCTACAACCCTCAAAAGCCAGACAAGATCAGGGTTGTCTTCGATTCCAGCGCTCAACATCACGGCATCTCCCTGAACGATGTGCGTGCTACTTACCGGCCCGGATCTGAACAACAGCTTGCTGGGAGTCTTGCTGCGCTCCCGAAGAGAAACAGTGGCTGTCATAGCGGACATCGAGCAGATGTTTCACAGCTTCGTCGTTCGAGAAGACAACAGAGATTTCTTGTGTTTCCTGTGGTTCAACAACAACGACCCCAACCGAGAGATTGCCGAGTATCGCATGAAAGTCCACGTATTCGGCAACTCACCATCCCCAGCTGTCGCCGTCTATGGACTTCACCGAGCAGCAGAACACAGCTCCAGGGAACACGAAATGGATGCCAAGCACTTAGTGGAACGCGACTTCTACGTCGACGACGGCCTCGCTCTGGCCTCGACTATGCTAGCTAGTCGTTTCCTAGCCAGGCTACCTAGCTATGAACGTATAAACTGCCGTGCGATAACGTTATAATTAGCTTTAATCAGTCACTTAAAAATCACACCCGAGTGTGCCAAAATGTTACAAAAACATGTCGATATTCAATGTTTACTGGGGTTTTTCGCGCTTCGGCTCACTTCTTACCGAGAAATTGGCACTTGGCACAAGTTGGCCGTGAACTTGACTTCTCCTCAGGGCTCCAAGCAGTGAAAAGAAAAATGGCATAAAATCAAGAGATTTTGAGAACCAAAGTTTGGCTGCGTCAGTAGTCACGTGACATACTGGATGGAAAAATAGTCTTTGGTTTTAAGTCAGTCAAATACATTGAACCAATGAGGCCCTGATTTCCATTGAATTAAAGTGATTTTAATACATATATAGACCCAAAATATCATAAATACCATTATATCGGGTCCAATCAAATAAAAAACACGCTTTAATTGAATGGCAGCATATGATCACTTTTTACTGTGTGGATGCAAACAGTGAAACTTATGTAACCCCTTTTTCACTGGCGGGTGAAGTAATACTTGGGGTAGTATTGGTCGAGGATCAATGACCACACCGGGTTATAGAACTCAGGTTTAATCGTGGCTCAGTAGGCAGACGTAATAACCATACGTGGTAGTGGTGTAACCATAATAACATTCCGGGTAGTACATAACACCTAGTGTAGTTCCAGTGGATATACATGGCGTTATATCACTACAACCAGCTGCACTGATGTTTGCTCGGGAGCTACAGACGCCTGTGGATCTGGTCTTTGGCAAGCCGCCAAACCCACCAGTACGAGTGCCGCCGGGCCAGGACTATGTAGACGCACTACAGGACCGGATGGAGGCTCCTCATCAGCAGGCTCCAGAGAATATGGCTTCTGCAGGGGAAAGGCAGAAGAGAGCCTATGATGTACGTTGCCACCGCAAAGAGTACCAGCAGGGGGACAACGTATGGGTGTATAACCCACGGCGAACGAAGGGACGGTCCCCAAAGCTGAACAGCAACTGGGAGGGGCCCTGCCTCATCCTGAAGAGGATCTCAGAGGTCATCTATAGAGTGAAGCTCCACAGCCGCCCTCGGATAGTCATCCTTCACCAAGATCGCCTCGCACCTTACTTAGTACAGACCAGGCTACCGGGGTCCAGGGAGTGGGTAAGGACACTGCTGGATCAAAGCCAACCTCCCTGGATGTCAGCAAGGAGCTACCATTAGAGCACCTTGTTTTGGGCCAGGGAGGGGGCGGGGACACTGGGTTTACAGAGCTGCCCTCCCTGGCCAGGAATGGAAACAGCGGTGACGTCGACGTCGACAGTGGGGGCTCAGACCCAGCGGATGCAGAGCCGCCGCCGTCATCCATCAGCAGCCCGCGGCAAGGAGCAGCCCGGGATGGGAGAGGTGCTCGGCGGAAGAAACCCTCATGGTGGATGGACCCATCCACATGGGATTTGGGTTAGGCCAACGGGACGTTGGTCTTTCAAGGAAGGAGGCAGTGTGGCGAATTCAACTAGAGTGTTCCTGCTCCAAGTTCATTTGCATGTTACCCACGATGCAACTGAAATGTCGATGTTTTGGTTATGTTGTGGGCTATTGAACACGTTAAAAACGGGCATATCTGTTACAGATAGCGGGGATGCGGTGCAAGGTGATGGGGACGTTACGAGAGAACTTGATTAGACAACATGCTATTTCCCACCATGAGGGTAAAGAGTAGGCAAATAGATAAGGTCGCTTCTGTGGCCAAGAAAAGGATCAAGCTGAGACCAAAACGAATTTGTGACTGTTATGACTAGCTTGGCTTGCGGTCATTAAAAGCTTGCTTGTTAACTCTGAAAGGTTTGCTGAGAAGTCCATTATTTGACCACGTCAAAATATCATCATGTTAATTTTATGTCAACCCATTTGGCCCCGTTACACTGGGAGGAGCCATTACATATGAAGCCCCTGCCCCTCCCCCCCCCCAAAAAAACAAACAAAAACAAAACAAAAATAAAAAATGATGTCAGTCATTTATTTGCGACTGTTGTGCGGACTGTGTGTGTTGAGCAGCGACCCCCGGTACACCCTTGTTACAGTCGTTTTTGCTGACCCGGAAGTTGTACTGTCAAGCAAGCGCCACAAACAACGCGCGCGGACAGCCTGGACACGGCAGCACTGGCACATCCTACAAGATTAATAAAGTGTGAGTATTAATCATATACGTTTTGATGCAAGCTGTGCCTTGCCCCTTTAAGGAGAGGGCTTAGTGGGTATTGTGTGTGTGTGTGTGGGGGGGGGGGTGATGTAGACGCAGCCGTGTGTGTGTGTGTGTGTGTCTGTGTATTTTCTGTTTGTAGCCGCAGCCGCGGAGACGCTAGTTTGCCGACAGATAGGAAGGTAGCCACCGTTACCAGTGATGATTTGTATGCATCACAGGGAGAGAGGGAGGGAGGGAGGGAGGGAGGGAGGCTGCCGTGTGTTAAATGGGACTGCAGTGCAGTGCAGTGGCCGGCCCGTTCTCCACTGCAGAGTTGGTCCGGACTCTTTATGAAGTTGTTACCAGCTACGAGCCAGGCTAAGCTAAATAGACTAGCAAGACACCCACCAGAGGCTTCCAACTACGGTTCGGAGCCGCGACGCTGGAGAGGTAACAGTACTAGACGTGCTGCTGCACTAGACGTTTTGTTGTTTTGTTGTGTTAAGTTACAAGTAAAGCTGAGCGTCGCTGTGTAAGTTAGCTTTTACCTAATCAACGTTAGCCAACTTGCTAAGTAGGCTGTTGCTCTGCGTGCGCGTTTTCATTTTTGGGGTAGCATGCGGCGATAGCTTTTGTTAAAAAGCATGCTAATTTGCCCTGGGAATCAGTGGAGGCTGATGGAAGTGACCCATTTGTATCTTAACCGTCATCTTCTTCTCTCTATAGACACTGTGGGACTTGAGCAGGACCCAAACAGACCTCACCTACGATGCAGTCCCAGGTAGACCAGTATAGTATGGTCTATAATAGCAGATCATGATCCAGCTCAAGGTTATTGTAGTTCACTAAAACTGAACTAAAACCAGGTGTGAAAAGAGAAGAAAAAAAAACATTTCAGTTCACTGAAATAAAAATAAAACTTGACTTTAGAGGAGCAAGAAGAGGAAGCGAGTGAAGGCAGAGCCGAAGATCAAATGGTGGAAGTTGAAGAAGGAAAACTTGTGTGGAGTTCAGGCAGGGGTTAAGACAGGCACTGGGTGGATAGTGGAGAGTTGCCGGACGGCTGGGCAACCACTGCAGAAATAGTGAGGGAGACAGCTAGGAAGGTACTTGGTGTGTCGGCAGGACAGAGGAAGGAAGACAAGGAGACTTGGTGGTGGAGTGAGGAAGTACAGCAAAGTATACAGAAGAAGAGGTTGGCAAAGAAGAAATGGGATAGTCAGAGAGATGAAGAAAGTAGACAGGAGTACAAGGAGACACAGCGTAAAGCTAAGAGAGGTGGCAAAGGCAAAAGGCGTATGGTGAGTTGTATGACAGGTTAGACACTAAGGAAGGAGAAAAGGACTTGTACCGATTGGCTAGACAGAGGGACCGAGCTGCAAAGGATGTGCAGCAGCTTAGGGTGATGAAGGATAGAGATGGAAATGTGCTGACGAGCGAAGAGAGTGTGCTGAGAAGGTGGAAGGAGTACATTGGGGGGCTGATGAATGAAGAAAATGAGAGAGAGAGAGCAGGTTGGATGATGTGGGGATAGTGAATCAGGAAGTGCAGTGGATTAGCAAGGAGGACGTGAGGGCAGCTATGAAGAGGATGAAGAGTGGCAAGGCAGCTGGTCCCGATGACATACCTGTGGAGGCATGGAGATGTTTAGGAGAGATGGCAGTGGGGTTTTTAACTAGATTGTTTAACTCAAACTTGGAAAGGGAGAGGATGCCTGAGGAGTGGAGAAGAAGCATACCGGTACCGATTTTCAAGAACCAGGGCGATGTGCAGAACTGTAGCAACTACAGAGGTATAAAGTTGATCAGCCACAGCATGAAGATTTGGGAAAGAGTAATCGAAGCTAGGTTAAGAGGAGGAGAGGTGACGATTAGCGAGCGGCAGTATGGTTTCATGCCACGAAAGAGCACCACAGATGCGATGTTTGCTTTGAGAATGTTGATGGAGATGTATAGAGAAGGCCAGAAGGAGTTACATTGTGTCTTTGTAGATTTAGAGAACGCATAAGCCAGGGTGCCGAGAGAGGAGATGTAGTATTGTATGAGGAAGCCGGGAGTTGCCGAGAAGTATGTAGGAGTGGTGCAGGATATGCACGTGGAAGTGTGACAGTGGCGAGGTGACAGATGGGTTCAAGGTGGAGGTGGGATTACATCAAGGATCGGCTCTGAGCCCCTTCTTGTTTGCAATGGTGATGGACAGGTTGACGGATGAGATCAGGCAGGAGTCTCCATGGACGATGATGTTCGCGGATGACATTGTGATCTGTGGCGAGAGTAGGGTGCAGGTGGAGGAGAGCCTGGAGATGTGGAGGTATGCACTGGAGAGAAGAGGAATGAAAGTCAGTAGGAGCAAGACGGAATACCTGTGTGTGAAAGAGAGGGAAGACAGTGGAATGGTCAGGAGTGGAGGTGACGAAGGCATATGACTTTAAATACTTGGGGTCAACAGTCCAAAGTAACGGGGAGTGCAGGAGAGAGGTGAAGAAGAGAGTGCAGGTAGGGCGGAGAAGAATGTCAGGAGTGATTTGCGACAGAATGGTGCCAGCAAGAGTTAAAGGGAAGGTTTACAAGATGGTTGTGAGACCAGCTACGTTGTATGGTTTGGAGACAGTGGCACTGACGAAAAGACAGCAGGAGGCGGAGCTGGAGGTGGCAGAGTTGAAGACGCTAAGGTTTTCACTGGGAGTGACGAAGAAGCACAGGATTAGGCACGATTATATTAGAGGGACCGCTCAAGTCGGACGGTTTGGAGACAAAGCAAGAGAGGCAAGATTGAGATGGCTTGGACATGTGTGGAGGAGAGATGCTGATTATGGAGCTGCCAGGGAAGAGAAGAAGAGGAAGGCCAAAGAGGAGGTTTATGGATGTGGTGAGGGAAGACATGCAGGTGGCTGGTGTGACAGAGGAAGACGCAGAAGACAGGAAGAAATGGAAACGGATGATCCGCTGTGGCGACCCCTAACGGGAGCAGCCAAAAGTAGTAGATCTATGTCATATGTACATTATTTACAATTAGTTCATAAGTCATTCATAATTCATGTGTGATTTCGTCATTCCTAGGTTATGTGCAGCTATTTACATGCAGTTATGTAGCCTACAATTATTATTTACATGCAGTCATGTGCAGTTATTTACATATGTTATGTAGTTATGTCATAGACATGTGATAACATTTTATAATTTATGCAATGTTTATTGAAACATTCTTTCTCTGTATTGCCCCCCTATACAGTTTTACAAAAAGGTTTGAATTCTCAAAGTTCTTCAGTAAAGTTCCTCAACTTGGACTGGGACTCTGTATTTCTTTGGGATTCTTCATGTTGGCTATCTGTCCGCCTGTCTATACATGGACACAAATACGTAGGACAGAATAGGCGGTCTTCTCGTTCCCCCCCGCCATTTAAAGAAAAAAAAATTGTGTGTCTTTTTCTATCTTATCCCTCAAGGGTTAAAACCTCAACTAGGGCTTCTTGTTACCTTTCCAGGGTTCAAGTCACAACTAGGGTTACCTGGCAGAATTCGGGTTTAAGGTTAAGATTGGGGTTAAGCCAGGGGAAAGGGTACCCCCCCATCCGGCCACTCGTCAGGCGCTGGCATAATAGGTGTACGTTATGTACAGTAGATTGGATGATTGTATGACCGCCTGGCCAGCAGGTGGAGCCATGGAGGCACCAATCTCAGTAATATGAGGCGCATAGATGACGTCATCATGCAGCGCAGGCGATTCTGAACGGTGGAAATAAACGAAGCACATGGTTGCATGGAGTTGAGCTCCCGAAAAATACAAGAGTTAATTAAATGCGATAAAGTGGAAACGGTTAATTTAAATGCGATAAAGTGGAAACGTTGTAGAACCAGCATCATCACAGCTCAGTACTGCACGTGTACAGCACGTGTACAGCCAGTGTATGGTCCCACAGCTGTGGTCAGCATCACGTCATTCAGCACGCTGTTGTTCAGCAAGCTGTGTGTACAGCTAGCCGTGTATCAGTCAACCAAACGACCAGCTTATGTTAGCTCATGTACAGTTTGGAAACAGCTAATGTTATCTTGTGTACAGGAGGAAATACATTGTCAACGAACATTTGTGTCATCTCGTCATTTATGGGTGGCGTTCACAACGCCGCTAAATCTCAACAATTGCGACAGATAGTAAATCTGTGTCAGTCCAAACGTTTGTAGTTCAAACGTTTACAATAGGTTAGAAATTTAAATCTGCATTCCCAAATAAATTGGAATTAACCTTGTACACTGTCCATCAAACAAGATGTTTAGATGGCGGCCACAGTCCCCCACCAACGAAAGTCGCGCGACATTTCGGTTTTATGGAACCTTCTTCAGGCGAGGGCTTAGACTTTTCACGACCGGGCGGCATCTCGGTGGCCTTCTAAGGCTCGTAAAAATCAAATTAACAATCGAAAAAATAGCCAACATTAATCCAACTCACCGAACAGCGGGCGACGTAGCTCTGTGCCGGACTCCGACGAAAAGAGAGAATGAGGCTCCGCCTCTAAATATATACTGGGAAATATGACACCACTTCCGGTAGATGACAAGCTCTCCGGAAAAGGCGGCCCCCCACGCCGTTGTCACGGGAAACGTGACGCGACATCCGGCAAACGAGCGCCCTCCCCATAGACGGAAAAAAACAGAAAGGGGGAGAAAAAAAGAAAAAAGGGGACAGGGTTATTTTTCCAGAGACGGGTTAGGGTTATAGGACCGTGTGTCCGAGGAAAGTGACGTGTTGTTGACAAAATTGGAGTTTGGAGAGACTAGCTTGGTGACCTTCTTGTGCCAGATGGCGTAAGAGAGAGACCGAGTCACGGCTGCACTGCGTTGTGGTGGGGGCACAAAGCAGGAGGTCGTCGACGTACTGCCAAAGGGTTGAGCCGCGCGTCAGCGTAAGTGTGCTAAGGCTGTCTCGAAGCGCCGCGTTGTAGATCGTGGGTCTTTCACAATAGCCCTGACACAGCCTTGTCCATGTGTAAGGCCGACCGTCAAATAGGAACGCAAACCAGAACTGGCCGTCAGGATGAACAGGGACGCTGAAGAAAGCGTTGGCAAGGTCCACAACGGTAAACCGCCGTGCAGAAGGGGGAACCTGAGACATAAGGGTGTAGGGATTGGGGACGCAGGGCGTGCGGGCCCTGACAGCTGCATTTACTGCCTGAAGGTCTTGAACGAACCTCCATTCAGTGGGCTGTCCGGGTGGGCGTATCTTCTTCGCGGGGAAGATGGGAGTGGAAACCGGGGAGGTGGGGCAAGGGACAATTATGCCCTTGACACGCAAGGCATTGAATACAGGGCAGATGCCATTAACCGCTTCCGGTTTCAAAGGGTACTGAGGTTGGTGGGGACGGAAGTCGGATTTCGGGGTAATGATGACGGGCTCACAATTACGTATGAGACCTACATCCTATTTCCCGTCAGCCCAAAGATGGGAGGGGATGTTGTGAAGCTGCGGAGCAAGTGCAGTGTGTGTGTGTGTGTATGGGCCTCAGTCACTGATGGTGAGGGGGCAGAAAGAGCCAACATTCGTGGCGTCACCGCAACGGTGGCGCTGACGTCTACCCGGTATAATTTTAGTGAGGGGTACCAGTCGCGTGAAGAGTCGGCGGGAAGCCAATCTGACGCCAGAGAAGCTTGTCGCGCGAGTGGACCCGTATCTGTCCACTGGGAACCCCGTGGTTTTACCAAGGAGACGTGCGGGACCGAGTCATTAACCGAAAACAACGCAGTTTGGTCGTTGTCTAATGTACACGTGACATGAGCGGTGCAGTGTAGGTTGTCCGTTGTCATGTAGGTCGATGCGTCCCCTGTTGTGGTGTGTGAGCAAGGGAGCAGAGCCACTGTGTGTATTGGGAGGCGGTAGGAGCCCACATGTAGACCCGTAGAGGGAGGGGGGGGTTATGTGTATGCAAAAAAATATTCGCTGCTGGTAACGAAGTGATGTACAGCCCTGATGAGGTGGAAACAACAGAGATGCCCAGTTGGATCATGCCATCTCTATCCAGCAAATTAAATGGGCAGTTATCAGAAATTAAAACAGGCAATTTTGTTGATGAGCTGTCATCCAGGCAAACAAGCGCACAGGAATGGATAATGGCTCCGTGACACACGTACCACTCGCAACAGTGGAGAGGACCGTTTGGCCGCTCCGTGTTAACCGTGGCCGGCCGATAGGCGGTTCTCACCACCGTTCGTGTGGCTCCCGTGTCTAACAAGAAAGGCAGCTCAGCATTTGCAAGACGCAAGGTTATCATTGGCAGTTTTCGGAAAGCTAGCTCATGAGATACATACTGTCCAACTGGGGAAGCTAACAGCAAAGCAGAGTCTTCATTGCAAATCAGTGTATTTGGTTGTGTCTGTGCATTCATACGACCTGATGTGGCAGCAGATGTGTCCAGGACCCCCACCTCCTCCTCCCGTGTCGCCTGTCAGTCCGAACCCCGGTATGAGCCTCCCCGTGGGGCCCACTGGTTGTGAGGTCCGTTGCTCCATCCTCGGCCTCTTCCGCGCCTTTGGTTGATGCCCTTGACGGAGTGGACAGTCTTCAGCCCAGTGACCGGGCTGGCCACATGTGAAGCAGCAGTCGTCACCCGGTTGGGGGCCGCTGGGCTGGGCGTGTTGTCACGGGTTCTGACATCGTGAACGGTCCCCGGGTCTGTCCTGTTGCACAGGTTAGTAGGGTGAAGGAAGCCGCTGCGGCACCATGGAGGAGAGAGAGAGAGGTGCGATGTTTGTCCTGAGCCTGACTTGCCTTCTGTTCTTCTTCCTTTTTCTGCATTTGATCGTGGGCATGATCAGCATGTCTCAGCAAGTCTTCCAGTCGTCTCTTTCCGTATCCTACGCAGTGTGTTTCTATGGCTTTCCTAACTCCGTCCTGCAGGCCGACCAGGAAATGTTTGCAGAGGTGAGTGTTGTGGTTACACCGCCCCGAGCTGCCTCCCCGGCACGTTCAAGCCACTCCCCCAGCTCGGACGTGCCGGAAACATCCCAGCGCTCGGCTCGCGCTCTGAGGAGACGAGCGCTGCACTGCACCAGGTGTTTGCCATCATCCATCAGGCACACCTGTGGAAATCAGGCAGCCTTCTACAAGAAGCCTCCCAGAACGTCTCTCTGTGCTTCGACGTACTGAACCCTGAGGTAAAGTTCTGACAAGCCCTCCAGCGTTCCTTGCATTCTGTTTATTCCCCAGTGTCTTATCTTCGTGTCTCTGTTTCCTCCCAAGACTCTCCCTCCGCGATTTCCGCATCTCCCTCGTCCCCAGCGACCTTCACGTTTTCTCCCCGGACCTCTCCTGCGATCTCCCCCCTTGTCCCTCTATCTGGACCCCTCCCTTCGGACTCGACTTCCCGGATCTCGGACCTGGACTTTCTCGGACAACCCCTCTTGGATCACGGACTGGACTTTCTTGCCAGGTGCACGCACATTTTTTCAACACCTCCTGGTCATTTACATACCACACCACACATAGGCTAAAAACACTCACGCATAGTTATACACGCAAACCACGGGACACCACACATAGTTTATTCACACATCCCACTAACAGAACGCCTTTTTCACCATACATTTCCCTCCCACAATAAAACCCCCCTTTGTAGATTTAGAAGTCATCTCGTGTCTGTCTGTCTTGGGTTTCGCCACACGGGTCAGGTTCTGGTGCGCGAGCACAACAGAACGTCGGAGCCATTATGGACCCAGGCAAACCCAAGGAGCGGACGGTCCCTGTGACGCCCCAGAGCCCCGTCCCCCTAGAGGCAGTAGTAAGAAGTCACAGTTGCCAACTTGCCTCTCTCCGCTCAGAGCTTACTACTGCCTTCACCCGTGTCACCGGAGAGGTCAGCGATCTTCAGTCCGGCTCCCAGGCCGCGACGAGCGCGTTAGATGCCCTCACCGCGCAGATCCCTGCACTCTCCACAGCGGTCTCCAGGATGAGTGACCACCCTGCCCTGGCCTCGGTCTCTGCCCCCAGCTCGGCCTTCTGTTTCCCCGTTCCTGGTCCCGACGTTCCCCCTCCTCCGAGTCAACCCCCACTGGACCCCTGGTGCGAGCCTAACCTCCCCTGCCCGAAGGCCTTCGGTGGGGAGTTCGAGCTGTGCAGGGGTTTCCTTGGTCAGTGTGAGCTCCTGTTCAAACACCAGCCAGCCAGGTATAGGACAGGAGAGACCAAGGTAGCCCTTGTCATGTCCCTCCTCACCGGCCAAGCCCTCAGCTGGGCCATAGCGGCGGTAGGCCATACCGAGCAGCTCGCCTCGGACTATTGTGCCTTCCGCCGCGAGTTTAATCTGGTGTTCGACCACCCAGCTGACGGGCAGGACGCTGCCGGCCGCCTCCATTCCATCCAACAGGGAGCCAGGTCGGTGGCAGATTATTCCTTGGAGGTAAGGATACTCGCGGCAGACAGTGGGTGGGATGACACTGCGCTCAAGTGCGCGTACAGGAGGGGGCTGAGCGACCCCATCAAAGATCTCATCGTTCGGGACCGCCCTGCCTTCTTCAACGAGCTCGTCACCCTCGCCCTCCAGATGGACGAACGGCTGCAAGAGCGGCGCCAGGAACGCGCCCCTCGCGCTGGCCCCTCCCATAGACCAACCCCCGTCCGTTCTACCGGTGCCTTCCCTGGGTCAGCGTCCCGTGGGCTCTCTCCACCCTCACACTCCCCCTCGCAACCCTGGGTGGCTTCTGGATCCAGGCCGGAGGAGGAGCCCATGCAGTTGGGTCGGTCACGGCTCCCGCTGGAGGTTAGGGAGCAGAGGATGCGTGGCCACCTCTGCCTCTACTGCGGGAGGTCGGGCCACTACATCAAGGCCTGCCCGACTCGCCCAAAAAGGCCCGGCTCACTAGTGAGGGGTGTCCTAGTGAGCCTGACGACCCTTCCTCAGCCCCAGCCCAAGAAGGAGCACAACCACCTTTTTCCGGTCACTCTCACCTGGGGTAACGACTCACTGTCTGTTGGTGCACTCCTGGATTCGGGGGCGGACGAGTGTTTGATGGACATCTCGCTGGCCCGGCAGGCCGGCATTCCACTCGTCCCCCTAGACACACCCCTCACAGCCCAAGCCCTAGATGGTCGTTCACTTGGTAAGATCACACATAGCACTGCTTCCCTCACCCTCACCCTTTCGGGTAATCACGTGGAAGCTATCCGTTTCTTGGTTTTGCACGCCCCCACAGCGCCCCTGGTGTTAGGAAGACCGTGGTTGGAACGGCACGATCCCTACATCTCTTGGTCTACTGGGCGGATTTTGGGTTGGAGCGTTGCGTGTCATGCCAACTGCCTTCGCTCCGCCCACTCCCCGTCCAGCGGCCTCAGACCCGTGCCTCCTCCCACGGATCTCACTGGTGTTCCTCCCATTTATCACGATTTAGCCCCTGTATTTATTTAGTAAAGACAGTGCAACCCAGCCACTGAGGATGCACAAGCCAGTGCATCCTTAGTGCCGGTCCCAAGCCCGGACAAATGGGGAGGGTTGCGTCAGGAAGGGCATCCGGCGTAAAATCTTTGCCAAATCAAATATGCGGATCATAAATAAGACTTACATACCGGATCGGTCGAGGCCCGGGTTACCAACGACCGCCACCGGTACTGTTAACCAGCAGGGTGTCGGTGGAAACTATGCTACTGTTGGGCGAAGGAGAAGGAGAGGAGGAAAGCATGTCCAGAGGCAGCTAGAGAGGAGGAAGGGTAGGCATGTGGAGGTGAGAGTTGGAACTTTGAATGTTGGCACTATGACTGGTAAAGGGAGAGAGCTGGCTGACATGATGGAAAGAAGAAAGGTAGGCATACTGTGTGTGCAAGAGACCAGGTGGAAGGGGAGTAAGGCCAGGAGTATCGGAGGTGGGTTCAAACTCTTCTACCATGGTGTGAATGGGAGGAGAAATGGGGTAGGGGTAATTCTGAAGGAAGAGTATGTCAAGAGCGTGCTGGAGGTGAAGAGAGTGTCAGACAGAGTGATGAGTATGAAGCTGGAAATTGAAGGTTTATTGCTGAATGTTATCAGCGTATATGCCCCGCAAGTTGGGTGTGAGATGGATGAAAAAGAAGAATTCTGGAATGAGTTGGACGACATGGTGGAGAGGGTACCCAAGGAGGAGAGAGTGGTGATTGGAGCGGACTTCAATGGACATGTTGGTGAAGGGAACAGAGGTGATGAGGAGGTGATGGGAAAGTATGGAGTCAAGAAGAGAAATGTGGAAGGACAGATGGTGGTCGATTTTGCGAAAAGGATGGAAATGGCTGTGGTGAATACATATTTCAAGAAGAGGGAGGAACACAGGGTGACGTACAAGAGTGGAGGGAAGTGCACACAGGTGGACTATATCTTATGTAGAAGGCACCATCTAAAAGGGATTGGAGACTGCAAGGTGGTGACAGGGGAGAGCGTAGCCAGGCAGCATCGGATGGTGGTCTGTAGGATGACTTTGGAGACCAAGAAGAGGAAGCGAGTGAAGACACAGCCGAAGATCAAATGGTGGAAGTTGAAGAAGGAAGACTGTTGTGTGGAGTTCAGGCAGGAGTTAAGACAGGCACTGGGTGGTAGTGAAGAGTTGCCAGATGGCTGGAAAACCACTGCAGAAAGAGTGAGGGAGACAGCTAGGAAGGTACTTGGTGTGTCATCAGGACAGAGAAAGGAAGACAAGGAGACTTGGTGGTGGGATGAGGAAGTACAGCAAATTATACAGAGGAAAAGGTTGGCAAAGAAGAAGTGGGATAGTCAGAGAGATGAAGAAAGTAGACAGGAGTACAAGGAGATGCAGCGTAAAGCAAAGAGAGAGGTGGCAAAGGCAAAGGAAAAGGCGTATGGTGAGTTGTATGACAGATTAGACACTAAGGAAGGAGAAAAGGACTTGTACCGATTGGCTAGACAGAGGGACCAAGCTGCAAAGGATGTGCAGCAAGTTAGGGCGATCAAGGATAGAGATGGAAATGTGCTGACAAGCGAGGAGAGTGTGCTAAGAAGGTGGAAGGAATACTTTGAGGGGCTGATGAATGAAGAAAATGAGAGAGAGAGAAGGTTGGATGATGTAGGGATAGTGAATCAGGAAGTTCAGCGGATTAGCAAGGAGGAAGTGAGGGCAGCTATGAAGAGGATGAAGAATGGAAAGGCAGTTGGTCCTGATGACATACCTGTGGAGGCATGGAGATGTTTAGGAGAGATGGCAGTGGACTTTCTAACTAGATTGTTTAACACAATCCTGGAAAGTGAGAGGATGCCTGAGGAGTGGAGAAGAAGCATACTGGTACCGATTTTCAAGAACAAGGGCGATGTGCAGAACTGTAACAACTACAGAGGTATAAAGTTGATCAGCCACAGCATGAAGATTTGGGAAAGAGTAATAGAAGCTAGGTTAAGAGGAGAGGTGACGATCAGCGAGCAGCAGTATGGTTTCATGCCACGAAAGAGCACCACAGATGCGATGTTTGCTTTGAGAATGTTGATTGAGAAGTATAGAGAAGGCCAGAAAGAGTTGCATTGTGTCTTTGTAGATTTAGAGAAAGCTTATGACAGAGTACCGAGAGAGGAGGTGTGGTATTGTATGAGGAAGTCAGGAGTTGCAGAGAAGTATGTAGGAGTGGTGCAGGATACGTATGAGGGAAGTGTGACAATGGTGAGGTGTGCGGTTGGAATGACGGATGGGTTCAAGGTGGAGGTGGGATTACATCAAGGATCGGCTCTTAGCCCTTTCTTGTTTGCAATGGTGATGGACAGGTTGACGGACAAGATCAGGCAGGAGTCTCCATGGACGATGATGTTCGCGGATGACATTGTGATCTGTAGTGAGAGTAGGGTGCAGGTTGAGGAGAGCCTGGAGAGGTGGAGGTATGCACTAGAGAGAAGAGGAATGAAAGTCAGTAGGAGCAAGACGGAATACCTATGCGTGAATGAGAGAGAGGACAGTGGAATGGTCAGGATGCAAGGAGTGGAGGTGACAAAGACATCTGAGTTTAAATACTTGGGGTCAACTGTCCAAAGTAACGGGGAGTGCAGTAGAGAGGTGAAAAAGAGAGTGCAGGCAGGTTGGAGTGGGTGGAGAAGTGTGTCAGGAGTGATTTGCGACAGAAGGGTACCAGCAAGAGTTAAAGGGAAAGTTTACAAGATGGTTGTGAGACCAGCTATGTTATATGGTTTGGAGACAGTGGCACTGACGAAAAGACAGGAGGCGGAGCTGGAGGTGGCAGAGTTGAAGATGCTAAGATTTTCACTGGGAGTAACGAAGAAGGACAGGATTAGGAACGATTATATTAGAGGGACCGCTCAGGTTGGACGGTTTGGAGACAAAGCAAGAGAGGCAAGATTGAGATGGCTTGGACATGTGTGGAGGAGAGATGCTGAGTATATTGGGAGAAGGATGCTGAATATGGAGCTGCCAGGGAAGAGGAGAAGAGGAAGGCCAAAGAGGAGGTTTATGGATGTGGTGAGGGAAGACATGCAGGTGGCTGGTGTGACAGAGGAAGACGCAGAAGACAGGAAGAAATGGAAACGGATGATCCGCTGTGGCGACCCCTAACGGGAGCAGCCGAAAGTAGTAGTAGATTTAGTAAAGACAGTGCACTTTCCCTCCCCCCTCACCGTCCCTATGATTGTGCCATTGATCTCTTTCCCGGGGCCGCCCTTCCCACCGGTCGGTTGCATAACATCTCCGTCCCGGAGAAGGAGGCTATGCGCAATTATATCACAGAGTCCCTGGCCTCAGGAATCATAAGGCCCTCGTCTTCCCCGGTGGCAGCGGACTTCTTTTTTGTGGCAAAGAAGGAGGGCAGCCTGAGGCCTTACATAGATTATCGAATGCTACATAACATCACGGTGAAAAATAAATATCCACTCCCCCTTATGAGTTCCAGGTTCGAGCTACTCACTCACGCCACGGTGTTCACGAAGCTGGACCTGCGCAGCGCATACCACCTGGTGCGCATCCGGGAAGGGGATGAATGGAAGACGGCCTTCAACACCCACCTAAGGCATTTCGAATACCTCGTTATGCCCTTCGGCCTCACCAACGCCCCGGCCGTCTTCCAGGCGTTGGTCAACGACGTGCTCCGGGACATGCTGAACACGTTCGCGGTGGTGTACCTGGATGACATCCTCGTGTTCTCCAGGACTGAGGAGGAACACCACCAGCATGTCCGCCTGGTCCTCCAACGGCTGCTGGAGAACAGGCTCTTCGTGAAAGCCGAGAAGTGCGTGTTCCACTCCGCCTCCGTGGAGTTCCTTGGCCACATCGTGGAGAAGGGGCTCGTCCGCACTGACCCCAGGAAGACCCGAGCGGTGGAGGAGTGGGCACGGCCCACTAACAGGACGCAACTCCAGCGCTTCCTGGGGTTTGCAAACTTCTACCGGCGCTTCATCAGGGGGTTCAGCCGTGTGGCCGCCCCCCTCACTGCACTCACCTCCAACCTCCGCCCCTTCTCCTGGACCACGGAGGCAGAAGCCGCCTTTTGGCCCTGAAGAGGCTGTTCACAACGGCTCCGGTGCTCGCCCACCCGGACCCGTGCAGGCAGTTCATCGTGGAGGTGGACGCATCGGACACGGGCATCGGAGCCGTCCTCTCCCAGCGGTCGGAGGAGGACCAGAAGATCCACCCGTGCGCCTTCTTCTCCCGGCGTTTCAGTCCTGCGGAGAAGAATTACGACATCGGCAACAGGGAGTTGCTGGCCGTCCACGCCGCCCTAGAGGAGTGGAGACACTGGCTGGAGGGAGCAGGGCAGCCGTTCATCGTATGGTCCGATCACAAGAACCTGACCTACGTGCGGACGGCTAAGAGGCTCAACCCCAGGCAGGCGCGCTGGGCTCTCTTCTTCAGCCGGTTCGACTTCACCCTCACCTACCGCCCGGGCACCAAGAACGTCAGGGCAGACGCCCTCTCCCGTCTGTTTCCCGAGGGGTCCCCTGACGCCCCAGACACCATCCTTCCCCCGGCCCGGGTGGTGGGTGTCGTCACCTGGGCCATCGGTGGTGAGAAGGGCCCAGCGCGCCCAACCCGACCCACGCAATGGACCCCGGAACCGGCTATTTGTGCCTCCCTGTGTCCGGCCCCAGGTGCTGGAGTGGGGCCACTCCAGCCATCTTGCTTGCCACCCCGGTGTCTACCGAACGGCGGCCTTCATCCGCAGGGGTTTCTGGTGGCCCACCATGGAGGCAGACACCAGAGAATTCGTGGCAGCCTGCACCACCTGCGCCCGCAGCAAGGCTCTCCATCGCCCTCCAGCAGGTCTCCTGCGCCCCCTTCCTGTCCCCGGCCGACCTTGGTCCCACATTGCCTTGGACTTTGTAACTGGCCTCCCCGTGTCGCAAGGCAATGACACCATTCTGACCATTGTCGACCGGTTTTCCAAGGCCGTCCCCTTTGTTGCCCTCACCAAACTCCCCTCTGCAGCCGAGACGGCGGACCTTCTCGTCTCCCACTTCGTCCGACCCCATGGGATTCCCCTGGACATTGTCTCTGACCGTGGTCCCCAGTTCACTTCGAAGGTATGGCAGGCCTTCTGTAAGGGGATTGGGGCCACGGTCAGCCTCTCCTCCGGGTATCACCCCCAGACCAATGGGCAGGCAGAGCGGGCCAATCAAGCCCTGGAGGCGGCTTTGCGTTGCGTTACCACCAGCAACCCCGCCTCCTGGAGCAAGTACCTGCCCTGGGTGGAGTACTCGTTCAACTCCATGGAGAGTTCGGCTACCGGTTTGTCCCCCTTCGAGTGTTCTCTTGGCTATCAACCTCCTCTGTTCCCCCATCAGGAGTTGGAGGTGGCGGTCCCGTCCACGAAGGCCCATCTCGTTTGGAAGACCGCCCGGGCCGCTCTGTTGCGAGCTACAGAGCGGGCCCGGCGCAGCGCCAACCGGCAGAGAGTGCCGGCTCCAGCTTATCGACCTGGCCAGAAGGTATGGCTCCTGGCCCGGGACCTGCCCTTCCCTACCATCAACCGGAAGCTGGCTCCCCGCTACGTCGGTCCCTACACCATCGACCGCATCGTCAACCCTTCGGCGGTGCGTCTCCATCTCCCTACCTCACTCAAGATCCATCCCGTCTTCCATGTCTCGCGCCTCAAACCGGTAGCCACCAGCCCCCTGTCTCCCCCTGTCCAAGCTCCTCCACCCCCCAGGATCCTCGACGGTGGTGACATGGTCTGGGATGTCGACCAGCTGCTCGCCGTACGCCGCCGGGGGCGTGGGTACCAATACCTGGTGGACTGGGTTGGCTATGGGCCCGAGGACCGCAGCTGGGTTCCCCGGTCCTACCTGGCCGACCCCGCACTCCTGGAGGAGTTCTATCGGGCCCACCCCAACGCCATCGGACGGTCGCCCGGTGTCTCCCGTAGGAGGGGGGGTCCTGTTGTGGTTACACCGCCCCGAGCTGCCTCCCCGGCACGTTCAAGCCACTCCCCCAGCTCGGACGTGCCGGAAACATCCCGAGCGCTGCACTGCACCAGGTGTTTGCCATCATCCATCAGGCACACCTGTGGCAATCAGGCAGCCTTCTACAAGAAGCCTCCCAGAACGTCTCTCTGTGCTTCGACGTACTGAACCCTGCGGTAAAGTTCTGACAAGCCCTCCAGCGTTCCTTGCATTCTGTTTATTCCCCAGTGTCTTACCTTCCTGTCTCTGTTTCCTCCCAAGACTCTCCCTCCGCGATTTCCACGGCTCCCCGCGTCTCCCTCGTCCCCAGCGACCTTCACGTTTTCTCCCCGGACCTCTCCTGCGATCTCCCCCCTTGTCCCTCTATCTGGAACCCTCCTTTCGGACTCGACTTCCCGGATCTCGGACCTGGACTTTCTCGGACAACCCCTCTTGGATCACGGACTGGACTTTCTTGCCAGGTGCACGCACATTTTTTCAACACCTCCTGGTCATTTGCATACCGCACCACACATAGGCTAAAAACACTCACGCATAGTTATACACGCAAACCACGGGACACCACACATAGTTTATTCACACATCCCACTAACAGAACGCCTTTTTCACCATACATTTCCCTCCAACAATAAAATGACCGGGCGGCATCTCGGTGGCCTTCTAAGGCTCGTAAAAATCAAATTAACAATCAAAAAAAAAAGCCAACATTAGTCCAACTCACCGAACAGCGGGCGACGTAGTTCTGCCGGACTCCGTCGAAAAGAGAGAATGGAGCTCCGCCTCTAAATATAAACTGGGAAATATGACACCACCTCCGGTAGATGGCACGCTCTCCGGAAAAGGCGGCCCCCCACGCCGTTGTCACGGGAAACGTGACGCGACATCCGGCAAACGAGCGCCCTCCCCATAGACGGAAAAAAACAGAAAGGGGGAGAAAAAAAGAAAAAAAAAAGAAAAAAAGGGACAGTGTGTTTTTTCCAGAGACGGGTTAGGGTTACAGTTACAGGACCGTGTGTCCGAGGAAAGTGACGTGTTGTTGACAAAATTGGAGTTTGGAGAGACTAGCTTGGCGACCTTCTTGGGCCAGATGGCGTAAGAGAGAGACCGAGTCACGGCTGCACTGCGTTGTGGTGGGGGCACAAAGCAGGAGGTCGTCGACGTACTGCCATAGGGTTGAGCCGCGCGTCAGCGTAAGTGTGCTAAGGCTGTCTCGAAGCGCCGCGTTGTAGATCGTGGGGCTTTCACAATAGCCCTGACACAGCCTTGTCCATGTGTAAGGCCGACCGTCAAATAGGAACGCAAACCAGAACAGGGACGCTGAAGAAAGCGTTGGCAGGGTCCACAACGGTATACCGCCGTGCAGAAGGGGGAACCTGAGACATAAGGGTGTAGGGATTGGGGACGCAGGGCGTGCGGGCCCTGACAGCTGCATTTACTGCCTGAAGGTCTTGAACGAACCTCCATTCAGTGGGCTGTCCGGGTGGGCGTATCTTCTTCACGGGGAAGATGGGAGTGGAAACCGGGGAGGTGGGGCAAGGGACAATTATGCCCTTGACACGCAAGGCATTGAATACAGGGCAGATGCCATTAACCGCTTCCGGTTTCAAAGGGTACTGAGGTTGGTGGGGACGGAAGTCGGATTTCGGGGTAATGATGACGGGCTCACAATTACGTATGAGACCTACATCCTATTTCCCGTCAGCCCAAAGATGGGAGGGGATGTTGTGAAGCTGCGGAGCAAGTGCAGTGTGTGTGTGTGTGTATGGGCCTCAGTCACTGATGGTGAGGGGGCGGAAAGAGCCAACATTCGTGGCGTCACCGCAACGGTGGCGCTGACGTCTACCCGGTATAATTTTAGTGAGGGGTACCAGTCGCGTGAAGAGTCGGCGGGAAGCCAATCTGACGCCAGAGAAGCTTGTCGCGCGAGTGGACCCGTATCTGTCCACTGGGAACCCCGTGGTTTTACCAAGGAGACGTGCGGGACCGAGTCATCAACCGAAAACAACGCAGTTTGGTCGTTGTCTAATGTACACGTGACATGAGCGGTGCAGTGTAGGTTGTCCGTTGTCATGTAGGTCGATGCGTCCCCTGTTGTGGTGTGTGAGCAAGGGAGCAGAGCCACTGTGTGTATTGGGAGGCGGTAGGAGCCCACATGTAGACCCGTAGAGGGAGGGCGGGGTTATGTGTATGCAAAAAAATATTCGCTGCTGGTAACGAAGTGATGTACAGCCCTGATGAGGTGGAAACAACAGAGATGCCCATTTGGATCATGCCATCTCTATCCAACAATTTAAATGGGCAGTTATCAGAAATTAAAACAGGCAATTTTGTTGATGAGCTGTCATCCAGGCAAACAAGCGCACAGGAACGGATAATGGCTCCGTGACACACGTACCACTCGCAACAGTGGAGAGGACCGTTTGGCCGCTCCGTGTTAACCGTGGCCGGCCAATAGGCGGTTCTCACCACCGTTCGTGTGGCTCCAGTGTCTAACAAGAAAGGCAGCCCAGCATTTGCAAGATGCAAGGTTATCATTGGCAGTTTTCGGAAAGCTAGCTCATGAGATACATACTGTCCAACTGGGGAAGCTAACAGCAAAGCAGAGTCTTCATTGCAAATCAGTGTATTTGGTTGTGTCTGTGCATTCATACGACCTGATGTGGCAGCAGATGTGTCCAGGACCCCCCCCTCCTCCTCCCATGTCGCCTGTCAGTCCGAACCCCGGTATGAGCCTCCCCGTGGGGCCCACTGGTTGTGAGGTCCGTTGCTCCATCCTCGGCCTCTTCCGCGCCTTTGGTTGATGCCCTTCACGGAGTGGACAGGGTTCAGCCCAGTGACCAGGCTGGCCACATGTGAAGCAGCAGTCGTCACCCGGTTGGGGGCCGCTGGGCTGGGCGTGTTGTCACGGGTTCTGACATCGTGAACGGTCCCCGGGTCTGTCCTGTTGCACAGGTTAGTAGGGTGAAGGAAGCCGCTGCAGCGCCATGGAGGAGAGAGAGAGAGGTGCGATGTTTGTCCTGAGCCTGCCTTGCCTTCTGTTCTTCTTCCTTTTTCTGCATTTGATCGTGGGCATGATCAGCATGTCTCAGCAAGTCTTCCAGTCGTCTCTTTCCGTATCCTACGCAGTGTGTTTCTATGGCTTTCCTAACTCCGTCCTGCAGGCCGGCCAGGAAATGTTTGCAGAGGTGAGTTTCCCATTGGCCTCTCGCCGTGGACGGGGGAGAGAGAACTGGTGGCGGTTGGGGTGTTGGTGGTGGTGGTGGTGTCAGACGGGGTGTCGGTGGTGGTCCCAGGATCGGTCTCATGGCGCCGCGTTGTTGGACAGGTTGTTGGACGCACCCGGAGTCGTCAGAGGGGTGTCCCAGAGACATCGCTATGAGCTGCGGATATAAGGAAGACAAAAGGAGAGAGAGAGGCTGGCTGCCATGTGAGTATGGCGGAGGGGTGGATGTCAGAGATGGATTAGGAGAGGTGTGTGAGAACGGGTCTTTGGTTGATACGTGAGCTGTCGTATCTCTGTCTTTGTCCGAGTCGTCGCTGCGCGTCATAGTCCTCTGTAGCCTTTTTCTTTCCCTACTTTCACACTCTTTCTCCCACATTCCCAAAATTCTTTCTTGCTCTGCCATATACTCTAACCATGTTGTAGGAATCTTTTTCCTTTCTAAGACCTTCGCTTTTCCCTTTTCCATGGACTGTCGGACTTTCATTAGTTTATTCTTGCTCAAAGTTCCTTCAACAGGAAACCCATGATCCTGCATCCAGTTTAAAATATATTTTACCGAGTCTTCACCATATTTCCTTATCACTCATTATCTGATAGATCGGACCCTCCATATCTATCGGGGGCGGTTTACTGCCCTTTTTTCCCTTTTATTTTCTTTTTTTCCCCTCAAAATTCACTTGATCCTACCAAATGACCACTTCTATTAGTGCGAGACCGAGGGTGAACAGCCGCTTAATTGTCAGTGCACGACCTCATCTGGTTTCAATAGTACGCGTTTTAAATGATCATTTTATCCTTTAAAGAATTCTGCTTACCCGTGCGATGAATCTCCCAGGGTTTTGCTGAGGGATCTCAGCGACACCGAACAAACGGACCACCCGCCTCTCCCTTTCTTCTTCTCAAACCTGGTGAGGTTATTGGGAGATCGGTGACTATGTTCTTGTCCCGAGATGATCAGTCAGCCGGTTGTCCGTCTGGCGGGGCGACGTGAGATCCCGCTTCTGACACCAAATTGTTGTGGATTTTCCTTTATCCTTTTAATGGGCTCTTGCCCCAGCAACCTCTGGGGAGAATAATCATCGGACAAATATTGAAGCAAACAGAGAATCTTTAATGCATCTGCAGATGGAGAGACATAAGGCCACACAGAGGTTCGTCTGTGAGGATATGCTCTGCCTCTGAGCTGGAGATAGTGGTTTTTTATACAACAGTCCGTCGCGTCATACACTATGTTTCCTGCGTCAACTAAGGTGTAATCTTACAAAGGTATGAAGGAAACATCTACGTTAATCACGTTCTGTGCCTCGTGAGTGTCTGTACGCCTGTTGCACTTGTCTTTTGCTGTACCTGGCCGTTCCTGGGATGCGGCAACGGGGAGGCAAGCATAGTAACAGTTGCTATGTGGCCCCATGGAAGGTACGCATGAGAACAATGGTTATGTGTGTCTGCAGTGAGTGAGAAGTTTCATACATACAGACAAGTGGAAAACTACAGAGTACATACGGAGTGCATATGGAGATCATTTTGTACTCCACATACATCACCAACATCCTGCTCAGCTCTCCCCTTCTCAGCCTCCTCCTGCTCAGCTGCACCACTCTCCTCTCAGAGCCTCACCGCAGCCACATCGTCATGACACGACTGGTACGAATGCCATTGCGAGGTACTTGGTGCGCCGAGAGCTTGTGAATTCCGGTCTCATCCAGTTCAACGAGCGCCCAGAAAATTATTGGGCATGGAAGTCCTCTTTCTTCAACGCCATTGAAGGACTGAACTTAACTGCCAGCAAGGAGCTCGACCTCTTGACAAAGTCGTTAGGAAAAGAGTTCTCAGAGCACGTTACAAGGATTCGCTATGTGCACGTCGCCGACCCTGTAGTGGGCCTACAACATGTCTGGGAACGCCTAGAAGAGTGCTCCCCTGAAGTGATCGAGAGAGCGCTCTTCGAGAGGATAGAGAACTTTCCAAAAATCTCTCAGAAAGACCCCGTAAAGTTGAGGGAACTGGGAGACCTGCTGATGGAGTTAGACTCTGCTAAGTGTGAGGGCTACCTGCCGGGGCTCTCGTACCTGGACACCGCCAGGGGTGTCAACCCGATCGTTGAGAAGCTGCCACACAGTCTACAAGAGAGGTGGATAACTAAGGGTTCCCAGTACAAAGAGCAGCACCATGCCCCCCCCCATTCACCTTCTTCGCAGACTTCCTCTGCAGCGAGGCACACAGAAGAAACGACCCCAGCTTTACTCTCCCTTCAGCTCCCTCGAAAACGTCCAGCAAGTCCTCCACAGGGTTCTCAAAACATGAGCGATCAGAAAAGGAATCAAGACACGCCAAAACGAATGTCTCCACCCACAAGACAGAGGTCTCAACAAACCGCTCAGCTTCTCAGTCACGCAGTTCGAGCAGCATGCCTGGCGACAAAGGGAAACAATGTCCCATCCATCAGAAGCGCCATCCTCTAAAGAAATGTCGGGGTTTTCGAAGCAAGTCTCTTGAGGAGCGCAAAGCCTTTCTGAAAGAGAATGGTGCCTGCTACAGGTGTTGCTCCTCCACAACTCACTTGGCGAAGAACTGTAAGGCAACTTTGAAGTGCAGCGAATGTGAGAGCGATGACCACATAGCGGCGCTCCACCCTGGACCTCCTCCACGGGACAAAAAAGACAAGGACCCCACCTCAGAGCATGGCGGGGAGAGTGAAGAGGAGGCGCCTCCACCAGCAGTCACCTCTAAATGCACAGCACACCCAGACAGAGCTAGTAACGTCTACATCGTCCTGGACGACCAGAGCAACAGATCTCTGGCGAGGTCTGATTTCTTCTACCTCATCCAAATCAGAGGTTCAGACTCACCGTACACCCTGCGTACATGTGCAGGAGTCACCGATACATCTGGAGGAAGAGCCACAGGGTTCTTGGCGGAGTCGTTGGATGGAAAAAACAAGTGTGCTGCTTCCAACACTCATTGAGTGCAACCATATGCCTGACGATCGGTCAGAAATCCCGACCCCAGAAGCTGCACAGCACCACAGCCACCTGAAGTCCATCGCTCGCAGAATCCCTCGCCTGGACCCTGAAGCCCAGATCCTGATACTTCTGGGACGCCACATCCTTCAGGTCCACAAAGTCAGGGAGCAACGCAATGGTCCTCCCAGCGCCCCCTATGCCCAACGTCTAGACCTGGGTTGGGTGGTTATAGGGGACGTGTGCCTGGGTTCAGCCCACAAGCCAGCAGCTGTGACTTCCTATCGCACCAGCGTGCTAGAAAACGGAAGGCCATCTCTCCTCACTCTGTGCCCCAACCGTCTCCAGGTCAAGGAAAGGTTCCTCCTTACAGCATCAAACATGACACCCCAGTCCCTGATGACGACAAAGTGGGGCTTTCCATCGAAGATCGTCTGTTCCTGGAGTTCATGGACAGAGAGATGGTGATGGACGACACAAACAGCTGGGTGGCGCCTCTCCCATTCCGATCCCCTCGTCGACGGCTCCCGAACAATCGAGACCAAGCTCTCAGCAGACTTACCTCTCCCCGCCGCACCCTGGAAAGAAAGCCTAAGATGAAAGCCGACTTCGTCACACCTTCATGCAAAACATCTTTGATCACGACCAGGCTGAGTTGGCCCCACCACTACCGGAGGGAAGTGAGTGCTGGTACTTACTTATCTTCGGCGTCTACCATCCTCAAAAGCCAGACAAGATCAGGGTTGTCTTCGATTCCAGCGCTCAACATCACGGCATCTCCCTGAACGATGTGCGTGCTACTTACCGGCCCGGATCTGAACAACAGCTTGCTGGGAGTCTTGCTGCGCTCCCGAAGAGAAACAGTGGCTGTCATAGCGGACATCGAGCAGATGTTTCACAGCTTCGTCGTTCGAGAAGACAACAGAGATTTCTTGTGTTTCCTGTGGTTCAACAACAACGACCCCAACCGAGAGATTGCCGAGTATCGCATGAAAGTCCACGTATTCGGCAACTCACCATCCCCAGCTGTCGCCATCTATGGACTTCACCGAGCAGCAGAACACAGCTCCAGGGAACACGGAATGGATGCCAAGCACTTAGTGGAACGCGACTTCTACGTCGACGACCGCCTCGCTCTGGCTGGGTTGCGTCCCGAGGGGCAGCCGTGAGTAGAGGGAGGAGTCGTTGGCAGCTTGACTGGAGGTGGCCACTTGCTGTGTATTTAGCATAGCAGCACACTCAGCTGCTCCCTCAACCTGTAGTGCGATGGTAATTGCTCTGGACAGCAGCAGATCGTCTTTTTCCAGCAGGAGAGTCTCACGTACCTTTGCGTTGTTGGTGTGTTCGATTAGCTGGTCGCGAACCATCTCGTCCTGAAGCGCGCCAAACTTGCATGAGCTAGCTAGCCCTCGCAAATTAGCTACGTACTGCCGCACAGACTCACCAGGCAGTTGGTGTCGCTGACGGAATATAAATCGCCGAAGGAGGGTGTAATGATCTGTGCCCTCTGGCTATGTTAACTTATAACATTAATAAAGCAAGGACGACTTCTCTCGTGCTGGGTGTTTATTCACCGACCGGATTCCGACTGACGTTGTTACGTACATCACGTGACTTTGTTGTGGCGCTACGGAAAGCCGTAAGGGACATTAGTAAATCAAATATTACTTGCAAATATTACATCTCCCTTTTTCTGAAAAGTGCTGCTTTCTCTGCAGAGATACAGATCACATTGAGCACGTTTATAAGCGAATACAATCTTAATAAGAAAGAATATGAAAGTGGAACTCTTATATAACTGGACTGCAACAAAGTAGTGTAAAACATTTCCTTCACTGTCTAAATGTGACACCGTAATAACATTTCATCTTTTTTTTTTCATTTCATTACTGGTAACTGCAAACAGCAGGTAGGTACACAAGGTAAGTGAACGCTGTAAATATTTCTTTTCAAAACATAGCAGGTATAGTACAGGTTGGTGTAAAATTCTCTCTTTTTTTTTTTACATTCATAAGTCAAGGATTTGTCTTGGTTTGATCGTGCGACCTGACCTCGTGGGGTAACCAGGCTGTGTGTCTGGTTGTCGCTGATTGTTCGTGTCTGGAGGTTCAGCATGCTCTTGCTGATGGGCTTGTGTGTTGTTGTTAGCGCTGGTAACAGTCTGCTGTGAAGTGTGTGTGTGCGTAGTGTGAGTGTTCACTCTGCTTTGTCGCAGGTGTTGACGGTTGCGTTGGTAGATCTGACCTTCTTTGGTTTGGATGTGGTAGCTCCTGTCTGTGTTCGCTGGTCTTTCCACAGTTGCAGGTCTCCAGGATCCATCCTCCTGCCGGAAGCGGATTGGTGTGCCTGCGGGCAGGTGGGGCAGAGGTTTGGCTGTTCGGTTGTAGTATGCCTGCTGGCGCTGTTGACATACCTCTCTCCTTTTGTGAACATCCTCCTGACTGGCGATCTGTGGCTGCAGGTGTTTTGCTGTTGATGGGAGAATGGACCGCAGCCTCCGACTCATCAGTAGCTGTGCCGGTGATTTCAGGTTGTCCACCGGTGTGTTGCGATACTCCAGTAAGCTCATGTAGGGGTCTTTGTTCTCAGCTTTGGCTTTGTCCAGGATGCGTTTGGCCGTCTGGACAGTCTTCTCGGAGAGGCCGTTGCTCTGTGGGTAGTGGGGGCTTGTGGTGGTGTGTGAGAAACCCCATGTCTGTGAGAAGTTGCGGAACTCACCAGAGCTGTAGCACGGACCGTTGTCGCTGATGATAGTCTCGGGGATTCCGTGTCGAGCCATTGCTGCTTTCAGCTTCATGATGACGGCAGATGAGGTGCAGCTGTAAAGTCTTTCTAGCTCGAAGAATCTGGAGTAGTAGTCCACAGTGACTATGAAGTCCTGTGAGTTCCATGTGAATAGGTCTGTGCCTATCACTTGCCACGGCCGCTCGGGTATGGCGTGTGACATCATTGGTTCCTTTGCATTTGCGCTGCGCCGTTCTTGGCATATGCTGCAGTCTGCTACCGCATCCTCGATCTGTTTCCCCATGCCAGGCCAGAACAGTAAGTCTCTTGCTCGGCATTTGCTTTTTTCCACGCCAAGGTGGCTGGCATGGATGCGCTGTATCATGTCCTTGCGAAGCTTTTGGGGGACAATGATTCTCTCACCTTTGAACAGGATACCGTCCATTTCTGAGATTTCTGCTCTGTGGTTCCAGTATTCCTGGATGCTGGGCGGGCACTTTTTCTTTGTGTCTGGCCAGCCAGTGAGTGTGGCTCGTCTGAGTGCGGTGAGCTGTGGATCTTGCGCTGTTTCCTGCTTGATTTCTGTGAGTCTTGTGTCGCTCACAGGGATGTTGCTGAGGACTGTGTGCACTTGGGCCTCCATCCCTTCCTGTAGGTCACTGTCGTGGTGTTCTATTGACTTGCGTGACAGTGTGTCGGCCACCGGTATGTCCTTACCGGGGCGGTGGATGATTTGGATGTCGTATTTTTGGAGCGCCAGGATCATCCGTTGCAGCCGGGGTGGTGCTGCTGCCAGTGGCTTTTTTAGTATTGCCTCCAGAGGCTTGTGGTCTGACTCCACAATCACTTTTCGTCCATACATGTACTCGTGGAACCTCTTGCAGCCGAAGACCACAGCGTAGAGCTCCTTCTCTATCTGTGCGTAGTTTTCTTCAGTGCTGTTGAGTGACTTGGACGCATAGGCAATTGGTTTGCCATCTTGGAGCATGACAGCCCCAAGGCCACTTTTGGATGCATCCACTTGGAGTCGCAGCTCTTTCTGCGGGTCGAAATATGAGAGTACTGGACCTGGGTGCTGTGTAATGAGATTCTTCATCTCTTGGAACGCCTTGTCGTGGACTGCATCCCACACAAACTCACTGTCCTGTTTCAGAAGCTGTCTGAGGGGTGAGTTTATCTGTGAGAGGTGTGGAGCAAATCTGGCGAGGTAGTTGATCATGCCGAGGACTGTCTCCAGCTCTGCTTTGTTCTGTGGGGGTTGCATGTCCTTGACCGCCTTCACCTTGTGTGGGTCTGGTTTGATGCCTTCGTGTGAGAGCGTGTGGCCGAAGTAGCTTACCTCGGACACGCATATGTGACACTTGTCGGGGTTGAGCCTCACCCCTCGCTCCCTTGTGCGCTTCAGCATCGCTCTGAGACGCTGGTCATGTTCCTCTTTAGTCTTGCCGAACACTAGTATATCGTCCACTATGGCCGTCACACCGTCCAATCCTTCATATGTTTCATCCACGCGTCTCTGGAACTCGTCTTGAGCGGACACGATTCCGAATGGCAGTCTGAGGAAACGATACCTGCCAAACACTGTGTTAAATGTCGTCAACATTGAGGATTCAGTGCTCAGTTTGATGGCCCAATAGCCTGACCGCGCGTCTAACACGCTAAAGTACTCAGCTCCAGCAAGCTTTGTGGTGGCGTCCTCCAGCGTGGGGAGGGGGTAGTGAGGTCGTTGTATCACTTTGTTAAGAGCTCTGGGGTCTAAACACACTCTAAGTTTGCCTGTCTTTGGCTTCTCAACAATGACGAGTGCGTTCACCCATTCTGTGGGTTCTGTTACCTTACAGATTATGCCGCCTTTCTCCATGCTGTCAAGCTCGTCCCTCAGTTTGCTGCGTAGGGCGATGGGGATTCTGCGTGGCGGGCAGACGACCGGCGTTGCATCTGGTGTGACGCGGAAGGTGCACTCGCCTGGGAACTCTCCTATTCCCTGGAAAACATCTGCATACTCATCCATTATGCTCTGTGATGTGACATTGTTTTCCTCGCTCACAGCCATCACTATTTTTACCAAGTTTAGGTCACGGCATGTTTTCATTGCCATGACTGGTGGGGCGTTTGTGTCAATGACGTAAAAGTCCAGCATCATTGCATTGTCTCTGTACTTACATTTGAGTTTGCATGTGCCTTTCACGCTCAGCGCGCCTCCTCCATATTCAGTGAGTCTGTGTATTGCTGGTTTCAGTGTCACATTTTTGAACAGCGCCTGGAACAGGTTGGTGGGAATAGTATTGGCCTGTGCCCCAGTGTCTAGTTTAAACTTTACCTTCTGTGGAGGTGTGCCAATTCCAACCTCTACGTAAGCCTGCTCGTTGCTTTTTCCGTTGTTCTCTATTGAGATGCAGTCTATGTACAGCTCTGTCTGTTCTCCCACAGCGGTGCTCTCCACTGTAATGTTGTCGAAGTACAGTTCTTCCTGCTCTCTGTCAGTGGTGTACTCTTCTGGGTTCTCTCCGACGGCATGTACTGTGCCGCGGTAGTACTTTGTCTGTCCCTGGGAGCTAGACTTGCATACTTTAGCAAAATGATTGAGCTTCTTGCATTTAATGCATTGTTTACCCTTAGCTGGGCAAGTGGCTTTAGCGCCGTGTAGCCCTCCACAATAGCTACACGCCCTAGCGGCGGTGCTAACGTTACCCTCCCTTTGTCTGAAGTTAGCGTTAGCTGCTTTGGGTGCGTTCGGTTTGTAAGTCTTTCTGCCTATTGCGTGCACCGTTTCATGTGTGCTGCCCTGGCCCATAGACTTTAGCTGTTGCTTTGCTAGCTCGTGTGAGCGGGCTACATCTATGGCCTTTTCTAGCGTTAGCTCAGCTCCCTGGCTAAGTAGCTTTTCTCTCACTCTGGGTGAGTTGGTGGCAAACACGATGCGGTCCCTGACCATCTCGTCGGCATTTGGGTAGCCACAGTCTTTGACTAGGAGCTTTAGCTCAGTTACAAATCGTTCGAAGGATTCACTCTCTCCCTGCATCTTTTCATGAAATTTATATCTGGCATAAATCGGGTTTGCTTTGGGGGTGATGTACTCAGTGTACTTATCGTAGTACGTTTCTAGCTTCTTGGCTTGTTCTCCGCTGAGTGTCCAAGTGTTGTGCACATCGCGCCCTTTTTCCCCTATCCAGAGCAGGAGGTAGCTGCATTTCTCCTCTTCGTTCTTCCCGCGCAGGGGGCCCTTGAACATTAGCTCCGTTGTTTGCCGAAATCGTCTCCATGCTTCAGGTAAGTTCGCCGATTCCCAGTCCATCCGTGGAGCTGGAACGCCGTACGAATCCATATTGGGTATTTAAACTCCGCTACTCTGACACCATGTAATGATCTGTGCCCTCTGGCTATGTTAACTTATAACATTAATAAAGCAAGGACGACTTCTCTCGTGCTGGGTGTTTATTCACCGACCGGATTCCGACTGACGTTGTTACGTACATCACGTGACTTTGTTGTGGCGCTACGGAAAGCCGTAAGGGACATTAGTAAATCAAATATTACTTGCAAATATTACAGAGGGCACTCTGTGGAGCAGCGAAATGGGTGCTCATAAGTCCCACAGCTTTGTCAAAGTTTGTGACGTTCCCCAGAGTCCCGAGCACACGATGACCCTCTGCTCCCAAGCAGTGTAGCAACAGAGCCGTCTTCCTAGCCTGGCTCACGTCGTCGAGCCCTGAGGCGATGATGTAATTTTCAAAACTATGTAGCCAGCGAGTCCATGGTACCGGAGGCTCGCCAGGTAACGCCAGGAAGGGGGCAGGTGGTGGGAGAGAGATATCAGCCATCCTCGTCGCCAATATTGTATTGAGAAATCACGTCAGGACACAGCGCTGTCGCTCGACACAACCTCTACGTTGCATTCTTTATTTAGACTGACACAGCATCACAGGCAGACCCGATCAAACAACCCAGAGCCCGCAGGCATCACCAAGCGATCCCAGCACAATAGAACAGCACCAAATCAAATGCAGCACTGTCGATGTGTGCAGACATAACAAGGGGCTTACCAGCGTTTCCCATTGGAAGTAACAACCCCTTTCAGCCCTTGATTTAGCAAACACCGTTCACATGTGTCGCACCGGGCATTCATGCAGCATAAGCCTCGGTTTGTAGCTAAGAGCCGTTCACAATGTGCTGCACGAGGCCTACCTACACATGTTGCTAGTGCTAGCTAACGTTAGCTAGTACAAGAAGTGAATCTCTTGTGCTGCTTAGCTACGGGTGCTTAATAGTGACGAGCATAATCGTTCAATAAACATTAGGCTCACATGCATCGAAACTGACGATATTAAATGATTCCAAGTAGAAAATTCAACAAGCCAACTAGCTAGATAGCATTTGCCTTGGCGTGGGACTGACAAGCTAGCATAAGCTAACGTGAGCTAGTGAAAATTCGCACACATTAAAATGACATCTGGATGTAACGTTACATGTATATAGACATCTCCGATATCGTTATGCAAGCAGGTGAGCGGCTAACGTTAAACCGGAATTAAGCAAGCGAGACTGTGTGGCTAGCTAGAATTAGCAGGCCCCGTTTATAGCAGCTAGCAGCAGGTCTGTCTTCTAACGTCAGGCGTAGCCAATCGCTCGGTTGGTTGTCGGTGTGATAACGTGGCAATATTCGCTAACTTTAAAAAAAAAAAATCGCTAACTAACGTTAGCTAGCTTATGCTAGCTAGTCGTTTCCTAGCCAGGCTAGCTAGCTATGAACGTATAAACTGCCGTGCGATAACGTTATAATTAGCTTTAATCAGTCACTTAAAAATCACACCCGAGTGTGCCAAAATGTTACAAAAACATGTCGATATTCAATGTTTACTGGGGTTTTTCGCGCTTCGGCTCACTTCTTACCGAGAAATTGGCACTTGGCACAAGTTGGCCGTGAACTTGACTTCTCCTCAGGGCTCCAAGCAGTGAAAAGAAAAATGGCATAAAATCAAGAGATTTTGAGAACCAAAGTTTGGCTGCGTCAGTAGTCACGTGACATACTGGATGGAAAAATAGTCTTTGGTTTTAAGTCAGTCAAATACATTGAACCAATGAGGCCCTGATTTCCATTGAATTAAAGTGATTTTAATACATATATAGACCCAAAATATCATAAATACCATTATATCGGGTCCAATCAAATAAAAAACACGCTTTAATTGAATGGCAGCATATGATCACTTTTTACTGTGTGGATGCAAACAGTGAAACTTATGTAACCCCTTTTTCACTGGCGGGTGAAGTAATACTTGGGGTAGTATTGGTCGAGGATCAATGACCACACCGGGTTATAGAACTCAGGTTTAATCGTGGCTCAGTAGGCAGACGTAATAACCATACGTGGTAGTGGTGTAACCATAATAACATTCCGGGTAGTACATAACACCTAGTGTAGTTCCAGTGGATATACATGGCGTTATATCACTACAACCAGCTGCACTGATGTTTGCTCGGGAGCTACAGACGCCTGTGGATCTGGTCTTTGGCAAGCCGCCAAACCCACCAGTACGAGTGCCGCCGGGCCAGGACTATGTAGACGCACTACAGGACCGGATGGAGGCTCCTCATCAGCAGGCTCCAGAGAATATGGCTTCTGCAGGGGAAAGGCAGAAGAGAGCCTATGATGTACGTTGCCACCGCAAAGAGTACCAGCAGGGGGACAACGTATGGGTGTATAACCCACGGCGAACGAAGGGACGGTCCCCAAAGCTGAACAGCAACTGGGAGGGGCCCTGCCTCATCCTGAAGAGGATCTCAGAGGTCATCTATAGAGTGAAGCTCCACAGCCGCCCTCGGATAGTCATCCTTCACCAAGATCGCCTCGCACCTTACTTAGTACAGACCAGGCTACCGGGGTCCAGGGAGTGGGTAAGGACACTGCTGGATCAAAGCCAACCTCCCTGGATGTCAGCAAGGAGCTACCATTAGAGCACCTTGTTTTGGGCCAGGGAGGGGGCGGGGACACTGGGTTTACAGAGCTGCCCTCCCTGGCCAGGAATGGAAACAGCGGTGACGTCGACGTCGACAGTGGGGGCTCAGACCCAGCGGATGCAGAGCCGCCGCCGTCATCCATCAGCAGCCCGCGGCAAGGAGCAGCCCGGGATGGGAGAGGTGCTCGGCGGAAGAAACCCTCATGGTGGATGGACCCATCCACATGGGATTTGGGTTAGGCCAACGGGACGTTGGTCTTTCAAGGAAGGAGGCAGTGTGGCGAATTCAACTAGAGTGTTCCTGCTCCAAGTTCATTTGCATGTTACCCACGATGCAACTGAAATGTCGATGTTTTGGTTATGTTGTGGGCTATTGAACACGTTAAAAACGGGCATATCTGTTACAGATAGCGGGGATGCGGTGCAAGGTGATGGGGACGTTACGAGAGAACTTGATTAGACAACATGCTATTTCCCACCATGAGGGTAAAGAGTAGGCAAATAGATAAGGTCGCTTCTGTGGCCAAGAAAAGGATCAAGCTGAGACCAAAACGAATTTGTGACTGTTATGACTAGCTTGGCTTGCGGTCATTAAAAGCTTGCTTGTTAACTCTGAAAGGTTTGCTGAGAAGTCCATTATTTGACCACGTCAAAATATCATCATGTTAATTTTATGTCAACCCATTTGGCCCCGTTACACTGGGAGGAGCCATTACATATGAAGCCCCTGCCCCTCCCCCCCCCAAAAAAAACAAACAAAAACAAAACAAAAATAAAAAATGATGTCAGTCATTTATTTGCGACTGTTGTGCGGACTGTGTGTGTTGAGCAGCGACCCCCGGTACACCCTTGTTACAGTCGTTTTTGCTGACCCGGAAGTTGTACTGTCAAGCAAGCGCCACAAACAACGCGCGCGGACAGCCTGGACACGGCAGCACTGGCACATCCTACAAGATTAATAAAGTGTGAGTATTAATCATATACGTTTTGATGCAAGCTGTGCCTTGCCCCTTTAAGGAGAGGGCTTAGTGGGTATTGTGTGTGTGTGTGTGGGGGGGGGGGTGATGTAGACGCAGCCGTGTGTGTGTGTGTGTGTGTCTGTGTATTTTCTGTTTGTAGCCGCAGCCGCGGAGACGCTAGTTTGCCGACAGATAGGAAGGTAGCCACCGTTACCAGTGATGATTTGTATGCATCACAGGGAGAGAGGGAGGGAGGGAGGGAGGGAGGGAGGCTGCCGTGTGTTAAATGGGACTGCAGTGCAGTGCAGTGGCCGGCCCGTTCTCCACTGCAGAGTTGGTCCGGACTCTTTATGAAGTTGTTACCAGCTACGAGCCAGGCTAAGCTAAATAGACTAGCAAGACACCCACCAGAGGCTTCCAACTACGGTTCGGAGCCGCGACGCTGGAGAGGTAACAGTACTAGACGTGCTGCTGCACTAGACGTTTTGTTGTTTTGTTGTGTTAAGTTACAAGTAAAGCTGAGCGTCGCTGTGTAAGTTAGCTTTTACCTAATCAACGTTAGCCAACTTGCTAAGTAGGCTGTTGCTCTGCGTGCGCGTTTTCATTTTTGGGGTAGCATGCGGCGATAGCTTTTGTTAAAAAGCATGCTAATTTGCCCTGGGAATCAGTGGAGGCTGATGGAAGTGACCCATTTGTATCTTAACCGTCATCTTCTTCTCTCTATAGACACTGTGGGACTTGAGCAGGACCCAAACAGACCTCACCTACGATGCAGTCCCAGGTAGACCAGTATAGTATGGTCTATAATAGCAGATCATGATCCAGCTCAAGGTTATTGTAGTTCACTAAAACTGAACTAAAACCAGGTGTGAAAAGAGAAGAAAAAAAAACATTTCAGTTCACTGAAATAAAAATAAAACTTGACTTTAGAGGAGCAAGAAGAGGAAGCGAGTGAAGGCAGAGCCGAAGATCAAATGGTGGAAGTTGAAGAAGGAAAACTTGTGTGGAGTTCAGGCAGGGGTTAAGACAGGCACTGGGTGGATAGTGGAGAGTTGCCGGACGGCTGGGCAACCACTGCAGAAATAGTGAGGGAGACAGCTAGGAAGGTACTTGGTGTGTCGGCAGGACAGAGGAAGGAAGACAAGGAGACTTGGTGGTGGAGTGAGGAAGTACAGCAAAGTATACAGAAGAAGAGGTTGGCAAAGAAGAAATGGGATAGTCAGAGAGATGAAGAAAGTAGACAGGAGTACAAGGAGACACAGCGTAAAGCTAAGAGAGGTGGCAAAGGCAAAAGGCGTATGGTGAGTTGTATGACAGGTTAGACACTAAGGAAGGAGAAAAGGACTTGTACCGATTGGCTAGACAGAGGGACCGAGCTGCAAAGGATGTGCAGCAGCTTAGGGTGATGAAGGATAGAGATGGAAATGTGCTGACGAGCGAAGAGAGTGTGCTGAGAAGGTGGAAGGAGTACATTGGGGGGCTGATGAATGAAGAAAATGAGAGAGAGAGAGCAGGTTGGATGATGTGGGGATAGTGAATCAGGAAGTGCAGTGGATTAGCAAGGAGGACGTGAGGGCAGCTATGAAGAGGATGAAGAGTGGCAAGGCAGCTGGTCCCGATGACATACCTGTGGAGGCATGGAGATGTTTAGGAGAGATGGCAGTGGGGTTTTTAACTAGATTGTTTAACTCAAACTTGGAAAGGGAGAGGATGCCTGAGGAGTGGAGAAGAAGCATACCGGTACCGATTTTCAAGAGCCAGGGCGATGTGCAGAACTGTAGCAACTACAGAGGTATAAAGTTGATCAGCCACAGCATGAAGATTTGGGAAAGAGTAATCGAAGCTAGGTTAAGAGGAGGAGAGGTGACGATTAGCGAGCGGCAGTATGGTTTCATGCCACGAAAGAGCACCACAGATGCGATGTTTGCTTTGAGAATGTTGATGGAGATGTATAGAGAAGGCCAGAAGGAGTTACATTGTGTCTTTGTAGATTTAGAGAACGCATAAGCCAGGGTGCCGAGAGAGGAGATGTAGTATTGTATGAGGAAGCCGGGAGTTGCCGAGAAGTATGTAGGAGTGGTGCAGGATATGCACGTGGAAGTGTGACAGTGGCGAGGTGACAGATGGGTTCAAGGTGGAGGTGGGATTACATCAAGGATCGGCTCTGAGCCCCTTCTTGTTTGCAATGGTGATGGACAGGTTGACGGATGAGATCAGGCAGGAGTCTCCATGGACGATGATGTTCGCGGATGACATTGTGATCTGTGGCGAGAGTAGGGTGCAGGTGGAGGAGAGCCTGGAGATGTGGAGGTATGCACTGGAGAGAAGAGGAATGAAAGTCAGTAGGAGCAAGACGGAATACCTGTGTGTGAAAGAGAGGGAAGACAGTGGAATGGTCAGGAGTGGAGGTGACGAAGGCATATGACTTTAAATACTTGGGGTCAACAGTCCAAAGTAACGGGGAGTGCAGGAGAGAGGTGAAGAAGAGAGTGCAGGTAGGGCGGAGAAGAATGTCAGGAGTGATTTGCGACAGAATGGTGCCAGCAAGAGTTAAAGGGAAGGTTTACAAGATGGTTGTGAGACCAGCTACGTTGTATGGTTTGGAGACAGTGGCACTGACGAAAAGACAGCAGGAGGCGGAGCTGGAGGTGGCAGAGTTGAAGACGCTAAGGTTTTCACTGGGAGTGACGAAGAAGCACAGGATTAGGCACGATTATATTAGAGGGACCGCTCAAGTCGGACGGTTTGGAGACAAAGCAAGAGAGGCAAGATTGAGATGGCTTGGACATGTGTGGAGGAGAGATGCTGATTATGGAGCTGCCAGGGAAGAGAAGAAGAGGAAGGCCAAAGAGGAGGTTTATGGATGTGGTGAGGGAAGACATGCAGGTGGCTGGTGTGACAGAGGAAGACGCAGAAGACAGGAAGAAATGGAAACGGATGATCCGCTGTGGCGACCCCTAACGGGAGCAGCCAAAAGTAGTAGATCTATGTCATATGTACATTATTTACAATTAGTTCATAAGTCATTCATAATTCATGTGTGATTTCGTCATTCCTAGGTTATGTGCAGCTATTTACATGCAGTTATGTAGCCTACAATTATTATTTACATGCAGTCATGTGCAGTTATTTACATATGTTATGTAGTTATGTCATAGACATGTGATAACATTTTATAATTTATGCAATGTTTATTGAAACATTCTTTCTCTGTATTGCCCCCCTATACAGTTTTACAAAAAGGTTTGAATTCTCAAAGTTCTTCAGTAAAGTTCCTCAACTTGGACTGGGACTCTGTATTTCTTTGGGATTCTTCATGTTGGCTATCTGTCCGCCTGTCTATACATGGACACAAATACGTAGGACAGAATAGGCGGTCTTCTCGTTCCCCCCCGCCATTTAAAGAAAAAAAAATTGTGTGTCTTTTTCTATCTTATCCCTCAAGGGTTAAAACCTCAACTAGGGCTTCTTGTTACCTTTCCAGGGTTCAAGTCACAACTAGGGTTACCTGGCAGAATTCGGGTTTAAGGTTAAGATTGGGGTTAAGCCAGGGGAAAGGGTACCCCCCCATCCGGCCACTCGTCAGGCGCTGGCATAATAGGTGTACGTTATGTACAGTAGATTGGATGATTGTATGACCGCCTGGCCAGCAGGTGGAGCCATGGAGGCACCAATCTCAGTAATATGAGGCGCATAGATGACGTCATCATGCAGCGCAGGCGATTCTGAACGGTGGAAATAAACGAAGCACATGGTTGCATGGAGTTGAGCTCCCGAAAAATACAAGAGTTAATTAAATGCGATAAAGTGGAAACGGTTAATTTAAATGCGATAAAGTGGAAACGTTGTAGAACCAGCATCATCACAGCTCAGTACTGCACGTGTACAGCACGTGTACAGCCAGTGTATGGTCCCACAGCTGTGGTCAGCATCACGTCATTCAGCACGCTGTTGTTCAGCAAGCTGTGTGTACAGCTAGCCGTGTATCAGTCAACCAAACGACCAGCTTATGTTAGCTCATGTACAGTTTGGAAACAGCTAATGTTATCTTGTGTACAGGAGGAAATACATTGTCAACGAACATTTGTGTCATCTCGTCATTTATGGGTGGCGTTCACAACGCCGCTAAATCTCAACAATTGCGACAGATAGTAAATCTGTGTCAGTCCAAACGTTTGTAGTTCAAACGTTTACAATAGGTTAGAAATTTAAATCTGCATTCCCAAATAAATTGGAATTAACCTTGTACACTGTCCATCAAACAAGATGTTTAGATGGCGGCCACAGTCCCCCACCAACGAAAGTCGCGCGACATTTCGGTTTTATGGAACCTTCTTCAGGCGAGGGCTTAGACTTTTCACGACCGGGCGGCATCTCGGTGGCCTTCTAAGGCTCGTAAAAATCAAATTAACAATCGAAAAAATAGCCAACATTAATCCAACTCACCGAACAGCGGGCGACGTAGCTCTGTGCCGGACTCCGACGAAAAGAGAGAATGAGGCTCCGCCTCTAAATATATACTGGGAAATATGACACCACTTCCGGTAGATGACAAGCTCTCCGGAAAAGGCGGCCCCCCACGCCGTTGTCACGGGAAACGTGACGCGACATCCGGCAAACGAGCGCCCTCCCCATAGACGGAAAAAAACAGAAAGGGGGAGAAAAAAAGAAAAAAGGGGACAGGGTTATTTTTCCAGAGACGGGTTAGGGTTATAGGACCGTGTGTCCGAGGAAAGTGACGTGTTGTTGACAAAATTGGAGTTTGCAGAGACTAGCTTGGTGACCTTCTTGTGCCAGATGGCGTAAGAGAGAGACCGAGTCACGGCTGCACTGCGTTGTGGTGGGGGCACAAAGCAGGAGGTCGTCGACGTACTGCCAAAGGGTTGAGCCGCGCGTCAGCGTAAGTGTGCTAAGGCTGTCTCGAAGCGCCCCGTTGTAGATCGTGGGGCTTTCACAATAGCCCTGACACAGCCTTGTCCATGTGTAAGGCCGACCGTCAAATAGGAACGCAAACCAGAACAGGGACGCTGAAGAAAGCGTTGGCAAGGTCCACAACGGTAAACCGCCGTGCAGAAGGGGGAACCTGAGACATAAGGGTGTAGGGATTGGGGACGCAGGGCGTGCGGGCCCTGACAGCTGCATTTACTGCCTGAAGGTCTTGAACGAACCTCCATTCAGTGGGCTGTCCGGGTGGGCGTATCTTCTTCGCGGGGAAGATGGGAGTGGAAACCGGGGAGGTGGGGCAAGGGACAATTATGCCCTTGACACGCAAGGCATTGAATACAGGGCAGATGCCATTAACCGCTTCCGGTTTCAAAGGGTACTGAGGTTGGTGGGGACGGAAGTCGGATTTCGGGGTAATGATGACGGGCTCACAATTACGTATGAGACCTACATCCTATTTCCCGTCAGCCCAAAGATGGGAGGGGATGTTGTGAAGCTGCGGAGCAAGTGCAGTGTGTGTGTGTGTGCCAGTGTATGGGCCTCAGTCACTGATGGTGAGGGGGCGGAAAGAGCCAACATTCGTGGCGTCACCGCAACGGTGGCGCTGTCGTCTACCCGGTATAATTTTTGTGAGGGGTACCAGTCGCGTGAAGAGTCGGCGGGAAGCCAATCTGACGCCAGAGAAGCTTGTCGCGCGAGTGGACCCGCATCTGTCCACTGGGAACCCCGTGGTTTTACCAAGGAGACGTGCGGGACCGAGTCATCAACCGAAAACAACGCAGTTTGGTCGGTGTCTAATGTACACGTGACATGAGCGGTGCAGTGTAGGTTGTCCGCTGTCATGTAGGTCGATGCGTCCCCTGTTGTGGTGTGTGAGCAAGGGAGCAGAGCCACTGTGTGTATTGGGAGGCGGTAGGAGCCCACATGTAGACCCGTAGAGGGAGGGCGGGGTTATGTGTATGCAAAAAAATATTCGCTGCTGGTAACGAAGTGATGTACAGCCCTGATGAGGTGGAAACAACAGAGATGCCCAGTTGGATCATGCCATCTCTATCCAGCAAATTAAATGGGCAGTTATCAGAAATTAAAACAGGCAATTTTGTTGATGAGCTGTCATCCAGGCAAACAAGCGCACAGGAACGGATAATGGCTCCGTGACACACGTACCACTCGCAACAGTGGAGAGGACCGTTTGGCCGCTCCGTGTTAACCGTGGCCGGCCGATAGGCGGTTCTCACCACCGTTCGTGTGGCTCCCGTGTCTAACAAGAAAGGCAGCTCAGCATTTGCAAGACGCAAGGTTATCATTGGCAGTTTTCGGAAAGCTAGCTCATGAGATACATACTGTCCAACTGGGGAAGCTAACAGCAAAGCAGAGTCTTCATTGCAAATCAGTGTATTTGGTTGTGTCTGTGCATTCATACGACCTGATGTGGCAGCAGATGTGTCCAGGACCCACTCCTCCTCCTCCCGTGTCGCCTGTCAGTCCGAACTCCGGTATGAGCCTCCCCGTGGGGCCCACTGGTTGTGAGGTCCGTTGCTCCATCCTCGGCCTCTTCCGCGCCTTTGGTTGATGCCCTTGACGGAGTGGACAGTCTTCAGTCCAGTGACCGGGCTGGCCACATGTGAAGCAGCAGTCGTCACCCGGTTGGGGGCCGCTGGGCTGGGTGTGTTGTCACGGGTTCTGACATCGTGAACGGTCCCCGGGTCTGTCCTGTTGCACAGGTTAGTAGGGTGAAGGAAGCCGCTGCGGCACCATGGAGGAGAGAGAGAGAGGTGCGATGTTTGTCCTGAGCCTTCCTTGCCTTCTGTTCTTCTTCCTTTTTCTGCATTTGATCGTGGGCATGATCAGCATGTCTCAGCAAGTCTTCCAGTCGTCTCTTTCCGTATCCTACGCAGTGTGTTTCTATGGCTTTCCTAACTCCGTCCTGCAGGCCGACCAGGAAATGTTTGCAGAGGTGAGTGTTGTGGTTACACCGCCCCGAGCTGCCTCCCCGGCACGTTCAAGCCACTCCCCCAGCTCGGACGTGCCGGAAACATCCCGAGCGCTGCACTGCACCAGGTGTTTGCCATCATCCATCAGGCACACCTGTGGCAATCAGGCAGCCTTCTACAAGAAGCCTCCCAGAACGTCTCTCTGTGCTTCGACGTACTGAACCCTGCGGTAAAGTTCTGACAAGCCCTCCAGCGTTCCTTGCATTCTGTTTATTCCCCAGTGTCTTACCTTCCTGTCTCTGTTTCCTCCCAAGACTCTCCCTCCGCGATTTCCACGGCTCCCCGCGTCTCCCTCGTCCCCAGCGACCTTCACGTTTTCTCCCCGGACCTCTCCTGCGATCTCCCCCCTTGTCCCTCTATCTGGACCCCTCCTTTCGGATTCGACTTCCCGGATCTCGGACCTGGACTTTCTCGGACAACCCCTCTTGGATCACGGACTGGACTTTCTTGCCAGGTGCACGCACATTTTTTCAACACCTCCTGGTCATTTACATACCGCACCACACATAGGCTAAAAACACTCACGCATAGTTATACACGCAAACCACGGGACACCACACATAGTTGATTCACACATCCCACTAACAGAACGCCTTTTTCACCATACATTTCCCTCCAACAATAAAATGACCGGGCGGCATCTCGGTGGCCTTCTAAGGCTCGTAAAAATCAAATTAACAATCAAAAAAAAAAGCCAACATTAGTCCAACTCACCGAACAGCGGGCGACGTAGTTCTGCCGGACTCCGTCGAAAAGAGAGAATGGAGCTCCGCCTCTAAATATAAACTGGGAAATATGACACCACCTCCGGTAGATGGCACGCTCTCCGGAAAAGGCGGCCCCCCACGCCGTTGTCACGGGAAACGTGACGCGACATCCGGCAAACGAGCGCCCTCCCCATAGACGGAAAAAAACAGAAAGGGGGAGAAAAAAAGAAAAAAAAAGAAAAAAAGGGACAGTGTGTTTTTTCCAGAGACGGGTTAGGGTTACAGTTACAGGACCGTGTGTCCGAGGAAAGTGACGTGTTGTTGACAAAATTGGAGTTTGGAGAGACTAGCTTGGTGACCTTCTTGGGCCAGATGGCGTAAGAGAGAGACCGAGTCACGGCTGCACTGCATTGTGGTGGGGGCACAAAGCAGGAGGTCGTCGACGTACTGCCATAGGGTTGAGCCGCGCGTCAGCGTAAGTGTGCTAAGGCTGTCTCGAAGCGCCGCGTTGTAGATCGTGGGTCTTTCACAATAGCCCTGACACAGCCTTGTCCATGTGTAAGGCCGACCGTCAAATAGGAACGCAAACCAGAACTGGCCGTCAGGATGAACAGGGACGCTGAAGAAAGCGTTGGCAAGGTCCACAACGGTAAACCGCCGTGCAGAAGGGGGAACCTGAGACATAAGGGTGTAGGGATTGGGGACGCAGGGCGTGCGGGCCCTGACAGCTGCATTTACTGCCTGAAGGTCTTGAACGAACCTCCATTCAGTGGGCTGTCCGGGTGGGCGTATCTTCTTCGCGGGGAAGATGGGAGTGGAAACCGGGGAGGTGGGGCAAGGGACAATTATGCCCTTGACACGCAAGGCATTGAATACAGGGCAGATGCCATTAACCGCTTCCGGTTTCAAAGGGTACTGAGGTTGGTGGGGACGGAAGTCGGATTTCGGGGTAATGATGACGGGCTCACAATTACGTATGAGACCTACATCCTATTTCCCGTCAGCCCAAAGATGGGAGGGGATGTTGTGAAGCTGCGGAGCAAGTGCAGTGTGTGTGTGTGTGTGTGTGTGTGTGTGTGTGTGTGTGTGTGCCAGTGTATGGGCCTCAGTCACTGACGGTGAGGGGGCGGAAAGAGCCAACATTCGTGGCGTCACCGCAACGGTGGCGCTGACGTCTACCCGGTATAATTTTAGTGAGGGGTACCAGTCGCGGGAAGAGTCGGCGGGAAGCCAATCTGACGCCAGAGAAGCTTGTCGCGCGAGTGGACCCGTATCTGTCCACTGGGAACCCCGTGGTTTTACCAAGGAGACGTGCGGGACCGAGTCATCAACCGAAAACAACGCAGTTTGGTCGTTGTCTAATGTACACGTGACATGAGCGGTGCAGTGTAGGTTGTCCGTTGTCATGTAGGTCGATGCGTCCCCTGTTGTGGTGTGTGAGCAAGGGAGCAGAGCCACTGTGTGTATTGGGAGGCGGTAGGAGCCCACATGTAGACCCGTAGAGGGAGGGCGGGGTTATGTGTATGCAAAAAAATATTCGCTGCTGGTAACGAAGTGATGTACAGCCCTGATGAGGTGGAAACAACAGAGATGCCCAGTTGGATCATGCCATCTCTATCCAACAATTTAAATGGGCAGTTATCAGAAATTAAAACAGGCAATTTTGTTGATGAGCTGTCATCCAGGCAAACAAGCGCACAGGAACGGATAATGGCTCCGTGACACACGTACCACTCGCAACAGTGGAGAGGACCGTTTGGCCGCTCCGTGTTAACCGTGGCCGGCCGATAGGCGGTTCTCACCACCGTTCGTGTGGCTCCCGTGTCTAACAAGAAAGGCAGCTCAGCATTTGCAAGACGCAAGGTTATCATTGGCAGTTTTCGGAAAGCTAGCTCATGAGATACATACTGTCCAACTGGGGAAGCTAACAGCAAAGCAGAGTCTTCATTGCAAATCAGTGTATTTGGTTGTGTCTGTGCATTCATACGACCTGATGTGGCAGCAGATGTGTCCAGGACCCCCACCTCCTCCTCCCGTGTCGCCTGTCAGTCCGAACCCCGGTATGAGCCTCCCCGTGGGGCCCACTGGTTGTGAGGTCCGTTGCTCCATCCTCGGCCTCTTCCGCGCCTTTGGTTGATGCCCTTGACGGAGTGGACAGTCTTCAGCCCAGTGACCGGGCTGGCCACATGTGAAGCAGCAGTCGTCACCCGGTTGGGGGCCGCTGGGCTGGGCGTGTTGTCACGGGTTCTGACATCGTGAACGGTCCCCGGGTCTGTCCTGTTGCACAGGTTAGTAGGGTGAAGGAAGCCGCTGCGGCACCATGGAGGAGAGAGAGAGAGGTGCGATGTTTGTCCTGAGCCTGACTTGCCTTCTGTTCTTCTTCCTTTTTCTGCATTTGATCGTGGGCATGATCAGCATGTCTCAGCAAGTCTTCCAGTCGTCTCTTTCCGTATCCTACGCAGTGTGTTTCTATGGCTTTCCTAACTCCGTCCTGCAGGCCGACCAGGAAATGTTTGCAGAGGTGAGTGTTGTGGTTACACCGCCCCGAGCTGCCTCCCCGGCACGTTCAAGCCACTCCCCCAGCTCGGACGTGCCGGAAACATCCCAGCGCTCGGCTCGCGCTCTGAGGAGACGAGCGCTGCACTGCACCAGGTGTTTGCCATCATCCATCAGGCACACCTGTGGAAATCAGGCAGCCTTCTACAAGAAGCCTCCCAGAACGTCTCTCTGTGCTTCGACGTACTGAACCCTGAGGTAAAGTTCTGACAAGCCCTCCAGCGTTCCTTGCATTCTGTTTATTCCCCAGTGTCTTATCTTCGTGTCTCTGTTTCCTCCCAAGACTCTCCCTCCGCGATTTCCGCATCTCCCTCGTCCCCAGCGACCTTCACGTTTTCTCCCCGGACCTCTCCTGCGATCTCCCCCCTTGTCCCTCTATCTGGACCCCTCCCTTCGGACTCGACTTCCCGGATCTCGGACCTGGACTTTCTCGGACAACCCCTCTTGGATCACGGACTGGACTTTCTTGCCAGGTGCACGCACATTTTTTCAACACCTCCTGGTCATTTACATACCACACCACACATAGGCTAAAAACACTCACGCATAGTTATACACGCAAACCACGGGACACCACACATAGTTTATTCACACATCCCACTAACAGAACGCCTTTTTCACCATACATTTCCCTCCCACAATAAAACCCCCCTTTGTAGATTTAGAAGTCATCTCGTGTCTGTCTGTCTTGGGTTTCGCCACACGGGTCAGGTTCTGGTGCGCGAGCACAACAGAACGTCGGAGCCATTATGGACCCAGGCAAACCCAAGGAGCGGACGGTCCCTGTGACGCCCCAGAGCCCCGTCCCCCTAGAGGCAGTAGTAAGAAGTCACAGTTGCCAACTTGCCTCTCTCCGCTCAGAGCTTACTACTGCCTTCACCCGTGTCACCGGAGAGGTCAGCGATCTTCAGTCCGGCTCCCAGGCCGCGACGAGCGCGTTAGATGCCCTCACCGCGCAGATCCCTGCACTCTCCACAGCGGTCTCCAGGATGAGTGACCACCCTGCCCTGGCCTCGGTCTCTGCCCCCAGCTCGGCCTTCTGTTTCCCCGTTCCTGGTCCCGACGTTCCCCCTCCTCCGAGTCAACCCCCACTGGACCCCTGGTGCGAGCCTAACCTCCCCTGCCCGAAGGCCTTCGGTGGGGAGTTCGAGCTGTGCAGGGGTTTCCTTGGTCAGTGTGAGCTCCTGTTCAAACACCAGCCAGCCAGGTATAGGACAGGAGAGACCAAGGTAGCCCTTGTCATGTCCCTCCTCACCGGCAAAGCCCTCAGCTGGGCCATAGCGGCGGTAGGCCATACCGAGCAGCTCGCCTCGGACTATTGTGCCTTCCGCCGCGAGTTCAATCTGGTGTTCGACCACCCAGCTGACGGGCAGGACGCTGCCGGCCGCCTCCATTCCATCCAACAGGGAGCCAGGTCGGTGGCAGATTATTCCTTGGAGGTAAGTATACTCGCGGCAGACAGTGGGTGGGATGACACTGCGCTCAAGTGCGCGTACAGGAGGGGGCTGAGCGACCCCATCAAAGATCTCATCGTTCGGGACCGCCCTGCCTTCTTCAACGAGCTCGTCACCCTCGCCCTCCAGATGGACGAACGGCTGCAGGAGCGGCGCCAGGAACGCGCCCCTCGCGCTGGCCCCTCCCATAGACCAACCCCCGTCCGTTCTACCGGTGCCTTCCCTGGGTCAGCGTCCCGTGGGCTCTCTCCACCCTCACACTCCCCCTCGCAACCCTGGGTGGCTTCTGGATCCAGGCCGGAGGAGGAGCCCATGCAGTTGGGTCGGTCACGGCTCCCGCTGGAGGTTAGGGAGCAGAGGATGCGTGGCCACCTCTGCCTCTACTGCGGGAGGTCGGGCCACTACATCAAGGCCTGCCCGACTCGCCCAAAAAGGCCCGGCTCACTAGTGAGGGGTGTCCTAGTGAGCCTGACGACCCTTCCTCAGCCCCAGCCCAAGAAGGAGCACAACCACCTTTTTCCGGTCACTCTCACCTGGGGTAACGACTCACTGTCTGTTGGTGCACTCCTGGATTCGGGGGCGGACGAGTGTTTGATGGACATCTCGCTGGCCCGGCAGGCCGGCATTCCACTCGTCCCCCTAGACACACCCCTCACAGCCCAAGCCCTAGATGGTCGTTCACTTGGTAAGATCACACATAGCACTGCTTCCCTCACCCTCACCCTTTCGGGTAATCACGTGGAAGCTATCCGTTTCTTGGTTTTGCACGCCCCCACAGCGCCCCTGGTGTTAGGAAGACCGTGGTTGGAACGGCACGATCCCTACATCTCTTGGTCTACTGGGCGGATTTTGGGTTGGAGCGTTGCGTGTCATGCCAACTGCCTTCGCTCCGCCCACTCCCCGTCCAGCGGCCTCAGACCCGTGCCTCCTCCCACGGATCTCACTGGTGTTCCTCCCATTTATCACGATTTAGCCCCTGTATTTATTTAGTAAAGACAGTGCAACCCAGCCACTGAGGATGCACAAGCCAGTGCATCCTTAGTGCCGGTCCCAAGCCCGGACAAATGGGGAGGGTTGCGTCAGGAAGGGCATCCGGCGTAAAATCTTTGCCAAATCAAATATGCGGATCATAAATAAGACTTACATACCGGATCGGTCGAGGCCCGGGTTACCAACGACCGCCACCGGTACTGTTAACCAGCAGGGTGTCGGTGGAAACTATGCTACTGTTGGGCGAAGGAGAAGGAGAGGAGGAAAGCATGTCCAGAGGCAGCTAGAGAGGAGGAAGGGTAGGCATGTGGAGGTGAGAGTTGGAACTTTGAATGTTGGCACTATGACTGGTAAAGGGAGAGAGCTGGCTGACATGATGGAAAGAAGAAAGGTAGGCATACTGTGTGTGCAAGAGACCAGGTGGAAGGGGAGTAAGGCCAGGAGTATCGGAGGTGGGTTCAAACTCTTCTACCATGGTGTGAATGGGAGGAGAAATGGGGTAGGGGTAATTCTGAAGGAAGAGTATGTCAAGAGCGTGCTGGAGGTGAAGAGAGTGTCAGACAGAGTGATGAGTATGAAGCTGGAAATTGAAGGTTTATTGCTGAATGTTATCAGCGTATATGCCCCGCAAGTTGGGTGTGAGATGGATGAAAAAGAAGAATTCTGGAATGAGTTGGACGACATGGTGGAGAGGGTACCCAAGGAGGAGAGAGTGGTGATTGGAGCGGACTTCAATGGACATGTTGGTGAAGGGAACAGAGGTGATGAGGAGGTGATGGGAAAGTATGGAGTCAAGAAGAGAAATGTGGAAGGACAGATGGTGGTCGATTTTGCGAAAAGGATGGAAATGGCTGTGGTGAATACATATTTCAAGAAGAGGGAGGAACACAGGGTGACGTACAAGAGTGGAGGGAAGTGCACACAGGTGGACTATATCTTATGTAGAAGGCACCATCTAAAAGGGATTGGAGACTGCAAGGTGGTGACAGGGGAGAGCGTAGCCAGGCAGCATCGGATGGTGGTCTGTAGGATGACTTTGGAGACCAAGAAGAGGAAGCGAGTGAAGACACAGCCGAAGATCAAATGGTGGAAGTTGAAGAAGGAAGACTGTTGTGTGGAGTTCAGGCAGGAGTTAAGACAGGCACTGGGTGGTAGTGAAGAGTTGCCAGATGGCTGGAAAACCACTGCAGAAAGAGTGAGGGAGACAGCTAGGAAGGTACTTGGTGTGTCATCAGGACAGAGAAAGGAAGACAAGGAGACTTGGTGGTGGGATGAGGAAGTACAGCAAATTATACAGAGGAAAAGGTTGGCAAAGAAGAAGTGGGATAGTCAGAGAGATGAAGAAAGTAGACAGGAGTACAAGGAGATGCAGCGTAAAGCAAAGAGAGAGGTGGCAAAGGCAAAGGAAAAGGCGTATGGTGAGTTGTATGACAGATTAGACACTAAGGAAGGAGAAAAGGACTTGTACCGATTGGCTAGACAGAGGGACCAAGCTGCAAAGGATGTGCAGCAAGTTAGGGCGATCAAGGATAGAGATGGAAATGTGCTGACAAGCGAGGAGAGTGTGCTAAGAAGGTGGAAGGAATACTTTGAGGGGCTGATGAATGAAGAAAATGAGAGAGAGAGAAGGTTGGATGATGTAGGGATAGTGAATCAGGAAGTTCAGCGGATTAGCAAGGAGGAAGTGAGGGCAGCTATGAAGAGGATGAAGAATGGAAAGGCAGTTGGTCCTGATGACATACCTGTGGAGGCATGGAGATGTTTAGGAGAGATGGCAGTGGACTTTCTAACTAGATTGTTTAACACAATCCTGGAAAGTGAGAGGATGCCTGAGGAGTGGAGAAGAAGCATACTGGTACCGATTTTCAAGAACAAGGGCGATGTGCAGAACTGTAACAACTACAGAGGTATAAAGTTGATCAGCCACAGCATGAAGATTTGGGAAAGAGTAATAGAAGCTAGGTTAAGAGGAGAGGTGACGATCAGCGAGCAGCAGTATGGTTTCATGCCACGAAAGAGCACCACAGATGCGATGTTTGCTTTGAGAATGTTGATTGAGAAGTATAGAGAAGGCCAGAAAGAGTTGCATTGTGTCTTTGTAGATTTAGAGAAAGCTTATGACAGAGTACCGAGAGAGGAGGTGTGGTATTGTATGAGGAAGTCAGGAGTTGCAGAGAAGTATGTAGGAGTGGTGCAGGATACGTATGAGGGAAGTGTGACAATGGTGAGGTGTGCGGTTGGAATGACGGATGGGTTCAAGGTGGAGGTGGGATTACATCAAGGATCGGCTCTTAGCCCTTTCTTGTTTGCAATGGTGATGGACAGGTTGACGGACAAGATCAGGCAGGAGTCTCCATGGACGATGATGTTCGCGGATGACATTGTGATCTGTAGTGAGAGTAGGGTGCAGGTTGAGGAGAGCCTGGAGAGGTGGAGGTATGCACTAGAGAGAAGAGGAATGAAAGTCAGTAGGAGCAAGACGGAATACCTATGCGTGAATGAGAGAGAGGACAGTGGAATGGTCAGGATGCAAGGAGTGGAGGTGACAAAGACATCTGAGTTTAAATACTTGGGGTCAACTGTCCAAAGTAACGGGGAGTGCAGTAGAGAGGTGAAAAAGAGAGTGCAGGCAGGTTGGAGTGGGTGGAGAAGTGTGTCAGGAGTGATTTGCGACAGAAGGGTACCAGCAAGAGTTAAAGGGAAAGTTTACAAGATGGTTGTGAGACCAGCTATGTTATATGGTTTGGAGACAGTGGCACTGACGAAAAGACAGGAGGCGGAGCTGGAGGTGGCAGAGTTGAAGATGCTAAGATTTTCACTGGGAGTAACGAAGAAGGACAGGATTAGGAACGATTATATTAGAGGGACCGCTCAGGTTGGACGGTTTGGAGACAAAGCAAGAGAGGCAAGATTGAGATGGCTTGGACATGTGTGGAGGAGAGATGCTGAGTATATTGGGAGAAGGATGCTGAATATGGAGCTGCCAGGGAAGAGGAGAAGAGGAAGGCCAAAGAGGAGGTTTATGGATGTGGTGAGGGAAGACATGCAGGTGGCTGGTGTGACAGAGGAAGACGCAGAAGACAGGAAGAAATGGAAACGAATGATCCGCTGTGGCGACCCCTAACGGGAGCAGCCGAAAGTAGTAGTAGATTTAGTAAAGACAGTGCACTTTCCCTCCCCCCTCACCGTCCCTATGATTGTGCCATTGATCTCTTTCCCGGGGCCGCCCTTCCCACCGGTCGGTTGCATAACATCTCCGTCCCGGAGAAGGAGGCTATGCGCAATTATATCACAGAGTCCCTGGCCTCAGGAATCATAAGGCCCTCGTCTTCCCCGGTGGCAGCGGACTTCTTTTTTGTGGCAAAGAAGGAGGGCAGCCTGAGGCCTTACATAGATTATCGAATGCTACATAACATCACGGTGAAAAATAAATATCCACTCCCCCTTATGAGTTCCACGTTCGAGCTACTCACTCACGCCACGGTGTTCACGAAGCTGGACCTGCGCAGCGCATACCACCTGGTGCGCATCCGGGAAGGGGATGAATGGAAGACGGCCTTCAACACCCACCTAAGGCATTTCGAATACCTCGTTATGCCCTTCGGCCTCACCAACGCCCCGGCCGTCTTCCAGGCGTTGGTCAACGACGTGCTCCGGGACATGCTGAACACGTTCGCGGTGGTGTACCTGGATGACATCCTCGTGTTCTCCAGGACTGAGGAGGAACACCACCAGCATGTCCGCCTGGTCCTCCAACGGCTGCTGGAGAACAGGCTCTTCGTGAAAGCCGAGAAGTGCGTGTTCCACTCCGCCTCCGTGGAGTTCCTTGGCCACATCGTGGAGAAGGGGCTCGTCCGCACTGACCCCAGGAAGACCCGAGCGGTGGAGGAGTGGGCACGGCCCACTAACAGGACGCAACTCCAGCGCTTCCTGGGGTTTGCAAACTTCTACCGGCGCTTCATCAGGGGGTTCAGCCGTGTGGCCGCCCCCCTCACTGCACTCACCTCCAACCTCCGCCCCTTCTCCTGGACCACGGAGGCAGAAGCCGCCTTTTGGCCCTGAAGAGGCTGTTCACAACGGCTCCGGTGCTCGCCCACCCGGACCCGTGCAGGCAGTTCATCGTGGAGGTGGACGCATCGGACACGGGCATCGGAGCCGTCCTCTCCCAGCGGTCGGAGGAGGACCAGAAGATCCACCCGTGCGCCTTCTTCTCCCGGCGTTTCAGTCCTGCGGAGAAGAATTACGACATCGGCAACAGGGAGTTGCTGGCCGTCCACGCCGCCCTAGAGGAGTGGAGACACTGGCTGGAGGGAGCAGGGCAGCCGTTCATCGTATGGTCCGATCACAAGAACCTGACCTACGTGCGGACGGCTAAGAGGCTCAACCCCAGGCAGGCGCGCTGGGCTCTCTTCTTCAGCCGGTTCGACTTCACCCTCACCTACCGCCCGGGCACCAAGAACGTCAGGGCAGACGCCCTCTCCCGTCTGTTTCCCGAGGGGTCCCCTGACGCCCCAGACACCATCCTTCCCCCGGCCCGGGTGGTGGGTGTCGTCACCTGGGCCATCGGTGGTGAGAAGGGCCCAGCGCGCCCAACCCGACCCACGCAATGGACCCCGGAACCGGCTATTTGTGCCTCCCTGTGTCCGGCCCCAGGTGCTGGAGTGGGGCCACTCCAGCCATCTTGCTTGCCACCCCGGTGTCTACCGAACGGCGGCCTTCATCCGCAGGGGTTTCTGGTGGCCCACCATGGAGGCAGACACCAGAGAATTCGTGGCAGCCTGCACCACCTGCGCCCGCAGCAAGGCTCTCCATCGCCCTCCAGCAGGTCTCCTGCGCCCCCTTCCTGTCCCCGGCCGACCTTGGTCCCACATTGCCTTGGACTTTGTAACTGGCCTCCCCGTGTCGCAAGGCAATGACACCATTCTGACCATTGTCGACCGGTTTTCCAAGGCCGTCCCCTTTGTTGCCCTCACCAAACTCCCCTCTGCAGCCGAGACGGCGGACCTTCTCGTCTCCCACTTCGTCCGACCCCATGGGATTCCCCTGGACATTGTCTCTGACCGTGGTCCCCAGTTCACTTCGAAGGTATGGCAGGCCTTCTGTAAGGGGATTGGGGCCACGGTCAGCCTCTCCTCCGGGTATCACCCCCAGACCAATGGGCAGGCAGAGCGGGCCAATCAAGCCCTGGAGGCGGCTTTGCGTTGGGTTACCACCAGCAACCCCGCCTCCTGGAGCAAGTACCTGCCCTGGGTGGAGTACTCGTTCAACTCCATGGAGAGTTCGGCTACCGGTTTGTCCCCCTTCGAGTGTTCTCTTGGCTATCAACCTCCTCTGTTCCCCCATCAGGAGTTGGAGGTGGCGGTCCCGTCCACGAAGGCCCATCTCGTTTGGAAGACCGCCCGGGCCGCTCTGTTGCGAGCTACAGAGCGGGCCCGGCGCAGCGCCAACCGGCAGAGAGTGCCGGCTCCAGCTTATCGACCTGGCCAGAAGGTATGGCTCCTGGCCCGGGACCTGCCCTTCCCTACCATCAACCGGAAGCTGGCTCCCCGCTACGTCGGTCCCTACACCATCGACCGCATCGTCAACCCTTCGGCGGTGCGTCTCCATCTCCCTACCTCACTCAAGATCCATCCCGTCTTCCATGTCTCGCGCCTCAAACCGGTAGCCACCAGCCCCCTGTCTCCCCCTGTCCAAGCTCCTCCACCCCCCAGGATCCTCGACGGTGGTGACATGGTCTGGGATGTCGACCAGCTGCTCGCCGTACGCCGCCGGGGGCGTGGGTACCAATACCTGGTGGACTGGGTTGGCTATGGGCCCGAGGACCGCAGCTGGGTTCCCCGGTCCTACCTGGCCGACCCCGCACTCCTGGAGGAGTTCTATCGGGCCCACCCCAACGCCATCGGACGGTCGCCCGGTGTCTCCCGTAGGAGGGGGGGTCCTGTTGTGGTTACACTGCCCCGAGCTGCCTCCCCGGCACGTTCAAGCCACTCCCCCAGCTCGGACGTGCCGGAAACATCCCGAGCGCTGCACTGCACCAGGTGTTTGCCATCATCCATCAGGCACACCTGTGGCAATCAGGCAGCCTTCTACAAGAAGCCTCCCAGAACGTCTCTCTGTGCTTCGACGTACTGAACCCTGCGGTAAAGTTCTGACAAGCCCTCCAGCGTTCCTTGCATTCTGTTTATTCCCCAGTGTCTTATCTTCGTGTCTCTGTTTCCTCCCAAGACTCTCCCTCCGCGATTTCCACGGCTCCCCGCGTCTCCCTCGTCCCCAGCGACCTTCACGTTTTCTCCCCGGACCTCTCCTGCGATCTCCCCCCTTGTCCCTCTATCTGGAACCCTCCTTTCGGACTCGACTTCCCGGATCTCGGACCTGGACTTTCTCGGACAACCCCTCTTGGATCACGGACTGGACTTTCTTGCCAGGTGCACGCACATTTTTTCAACACCTCCTGGTCATTTACATACCGCACCACACATAGGCTAAAAACACTCACGCATAGTTATACACGCAAACCACGGGACACCACACATAGTTTATTCACACATCCCACTAACAGAACGCCTTTTTCACCATACATTTCCCTCCAACAATAAAATGACCGGGCGGCATCTCGGTGGCCTTCTAAGGCTCGTAAAAATCAAATTAACAATCAAAAAAAAAAGCCAACATTAGTCCAACTCACCGAACAGCGGGCGACGTAGTTCTGCCGGACTCCGTCGAAAAGAGAGAATGGAGCTCCGCCTCTAAATATAAACTGGGAAATATGACACCACCTCCGGTAGATGGCACGCTCTCCGGAAAAGGCGGCCCCCCACGCCGTTGTCACGGGAAACGTGACGCGACATCCGGCAAACGAGCGCCCTCCCCATAGACGGAAAAAAACAGAAAGGGGGAGAAAAAAAGAAAAAAAAAGAAAAAAAGGGACAGTGTGTTTTTTCCAGAGACGGGTTAGGGTTACAGTTACAGGACCGTGTGTCCGAGGAAAGTGACGTGTTGTTGACAAAATTGGAGTTTGGAGAGACTAGCTTGGTGACCTTCTTGGGCCAGATGGCGTAAGAGAGAGACCGAGTCACGGCTGCACTGCGTTGTGGTGGGGGCACAAAGCAGGAGGTCGTCGACGTACTGCCATAGGGTTGAGCCGCGCGTCAGCGTAAGTGTGCTAAGGCTGTCTCGAAGCGCCGCGTTGTAGATCGTGGGGCTTTCACAATAGCCCTGACACAGCCTTGTCCATGTGTAAGGCCGACCGTCAAATAGGAACGCAAACCAGAACAGGGACGCTGAAGAAAGCGTTGGCAGGGTCCACAACGGTATACCGCCGTGCAGAAGGGGGAACCTGAGACATAAGGGTGTAGGGATTGGGGACGCAGGGCGTGCGGGCCCTGACAGCTGCATTTACTGCCTGAAGGTCTTGAACGAACCTCCATTCAGTGGGCTGTCCGGGTGGGCGTATCTTCTTCACGGGGAAGATGGGAGTGGAAACCGGGGAGGTGGGGCAAGGGACAATTATGCCCTTGACACGCAAGGCATTGAATACAGGGCAGATGCCATTAACCGCTTCCGGTTTCAAAGGGTACTGAGGTTGGTGGGGACGGAAGTCGGATTTCGGGGTAATGATGACGGGCTCACAATTACGTATGAGACCTACATCCTATTTCCCGTCAGCCCAAAGATGGGAGGGGATGTTGTGAAGCTGCGGAGCAAGTGCAGTGTGTGTGTGTGTGTATGGGCCTCAGTCACTGACGGTGAGGGGGCGGAAAGAGCCAACATTCGTGGCGTCACCGCAACGGTGGCGCTGACGTCTACCCGGTATAATTTTAGTGAGGGGTACCAGTCGCGGGAAGAGTCGGCGGGAAGCCAATCTGACGCCAGAGAAGCTTGTCGCGCGAGTGGACCCGTATCTGTCCACTGGGAACCCCGTGGTTTTACCAAGGAGACGTGCGGGACCGAGTCATCAACCGAAAACAACGCAGTTTGGTCGTTGTCTAATGTACACGTGACATGAGCGGTGCAGTGTAGGTTGTCCGTTGTCATGTAGGTCGATGCGTCCCCTGTTGTGGTGTGTGAGCAAGGGAGCAGAGCCACTGTGTGTATTGGGAGGCGGTAGGAGCCCACATGTAGACCCGTAGAGGGAGGGCGGGGTTATGTGTATGCAAAAAAATATTCGCTGCTGGTAACGAAGTGATGTACAGCCCTGATGAGGTGGAAACAACAGAGATGCCCAGTTGGATCATGCCATCTCTATCCAGCAAATTAAATGGGCAGTTATCAGAAATTAAAACAGGCAATTTTGTTGATGAGCTGTCATCCAGGCAAACAAGCGCACAGGAACGGATAATGGCTCCGTGACACACGTACCACTCGCAACAGTGGAGAGGACCGTTTGGCCGCTCCGTGTTAACCGTGGCCGGCCGATAGGCGGTTCTCACCACCGTTCGTGTGGCTCCCGTGTCTAACAAGAAAGGCAGCTCAGCATTTGCAAGACGCAAGGTTATCATTGGCAGTTTTCGGAAAGCTAGCTCATGAGATACATACTGTCCAACTGGGGAAGCTAACAGCAAAGCAGAGTCTTCATTGCAAATCAGTGTATTTGGTTGTGTCTGTGCATTCATACGACCTGATGTGGCAGCAGATGTGTCCAGGACCCCCACCTCCTCCTCCCGTGTCGCCTGTCAGTCCGAACCCCGGTATGAGCCTCCCCGTGGGGCCCACTGGTTGTGAGGTCCGTTGCTCCATCCTCGGCCTCTTCCGCGCCTTTGGTTGATGCCCTTGACGGAGTGGACAGTCTTCAGCCCAGTGACCGGGCTGGCCACATGTGAAGCAGCAGTCGTCACCCGGTTGGGGGCCGCTGGGCTGGGCGTGTTGTCACGGGTTCTGACATCGTGAACGGTCCCCGGGTCTGTCCTGTTGCACAGGTTAGTAGGGTGAAGGAAGCCGCTGCGGCACCATGGAGGAGAGAGAGAGAGGTGCGATGTTTGTCCTGAGCCTGACTTGCCTTCTGTTCTTCTTCCTTTTTCTGCATTTGATCGTGGGCATGATCAGCATGTCTCAGCAAGTCTTCCAGTCGTCTCTTTCCGTATCCTACGCAGTGTGTTTCTATGGCTTTCCTAACTCCGTCCTGCAGGCCGACCAGGAAATGTTTGCAGAGGTGAGTGTTGTGGTTACACCGCCCCGAGCTGCCTCCCCGGCACGTTCAAGCCACTCCCCCAGCTCGGACGTGCCGGAAACATCCCAGCGCTCGGCTCGCGCTCTGAGGAGACGAGCGCTGCACTGCACCAGGTGTTTGCCATCATCCATCAGGCACACCTGTGGAAATCAGGCAGCCTTCTACAAGAAGCCTCCCAGAACGTCTCTCTGTGCTTCGACGTACTGAACCCTGAGGTAAAGTTCTGACAAGCCCTCCAGCGTTCCTTGCATTCTGTTTATTCCCCAGTGTCTTATCTTCGTGTCTCTGTTTCCTCCCAAGACTCTCCCTCCGCGATTTCCGCATCTCCCTCGTCCCCAGCGACCTTCACGTTTTCTCCCCGGACCTCTCCTGCGATCTCCCCCCTTGTCCCTCTATCTGGACCCCTCCCTTCGGACTCGACTTCCCGGATCTCGGACCTGGACTTTCTCGGACAACCCCTCTTGGATCACGGACTGGACTTTCTTGCCAGGTGCACGCACATTTTTTCAACACCTCCTGGTCATTTACATACCACACCACACATAGGCTAAAAACACTCACGCATAGTTATACACGCAAACCACGGGACACCACACATAGTTTATTCACACATCCCACTAACAGAACGCCTTTTTCACCATACATTTCCCTCCCACAATAAAACCCCCCTTTGTAGATTTAGAAGTCATCTCGTGTCTGTCTGTCTTGGGTTTCGCCACACGGGTCAGGTTCTGGTGCGCGAGCACAACAGAACGTCGGAGCCATTATGGACCCAGGCAAACCCAAGGAGCGGACGGTCCCTGTGACGCCCCAGAGCCCCGTCCCCCTAGAGGCAGTAGTAAGAAGTCACAGTTGCCAACTTGCCTCTCTCCGCTCAGAGCTTACTACTGCCTTCACCCGTGTCACCGGAGAGGTCAGCGATCTTCAGTCCGGCTCCCAGGCCGCGACGAGCGCGTTAGATGCCCTCACCGCGCAGATCCCTGCACTCTCCACAGCGGTCTCCAGGATGAGTGACCACCCTGCCCTGGCCTCGGTCTCTGCCCCCAGCTCGGCCTTCTGTTTCCCCGTTCCTGGTCCCGACGTTCCCCCTCCTCCGAGTCAACCCCCACTGGACCCCTGGTGCGAGCCTAACCTCCCCTGCCCGAAGGCCTTCGGTGGGGAGTTCGAGCTGTGCAGGGGTTTCCTTGGTCAGTGTGAGCTCCTGTTCAAACACCAGCCAGCCAGGTATAGGACAGGAGAGACCAAGGCAGCCCTTGTCATGTCCCTCCTCACCGGCAAAGCCCTCAGCTGGGCCATAGCGGCGGTAGGCCATACCGAGCAGCTCGCCTCGGACTATTGTGCCTTCCGCCGCGAGTTCAATCTGGTGTTCGACCACCCAGCTGACGGGCAGGACGCTGCCGGCCGCCTCCATTCCATCCAACAGGGAGCCAGGTCGGTGGCAGATTATTCCTTGGAGGTAAGGATACTCGCGGCAGACAGTGGGTGGGATGACACTGCGCTCAAGTGCGCGTACAGGAGGGGGCTGAGCGACCCCATCAAAGATCTCATCGTTCGGGACCGCCCTGCCTTCTTCAACGAGCTCGTCACCCTCGCCCTCCAGATGGACGAACGGCTGCAGGAGCGGCGCCAGGAACGCGCCCCTCGCGCTGGCCCCTCCCATAGACCAACCCCCGTCCGTTCTACCGGTGCCTTCCCTGGGTCAGCGTCCCGTGGGCTCTCTCCACCCTCACACTCCCCCTCGCAACCCTGGGTGGCTTCTGGATCCAGGCCGGAGGAGGAGCCCATGCAGTTGGGTCGGTCACGGCTCCCGCTGGAGGTTAGGGAGCAGAGGATGCGTGGCCACCTCTGCCTCTACTGCGGGAGGTCGGGCCACTACATCAAGGCCTGCCCGACTCACCCAAAAAGGCCCGGCTCACTAGTGAGGGGTGTGCTAGTGAGCCTGACGACCCTTCCTCAGCCCCAGCCCAAGAAGGAGCACAACCACCTTTTTCCGGTCACTCTCACCTGGGGTAACGACTCACTGTCTGTTGGTGCACTCCTGGATTCGGGGGCGGACGAGTTTTTGATGGACATCTCGCTGGCCCGGCAGGCCGGCATTCCAGTCGTCCCCCTAGACACACCCCTCACAGCCCAAGCCCTAGATGGTCGTTCACTTGGTAAGATCACACATAGCACTGCTTCCCTCACCCTCACCCTTTCGGGTAATCACGTGGAAGCTATCCGTTTCTTGGTTTTGCACGCCCCCACAGCGCCCCTGGTGTTAGGAAGACCGTGGTTGGAACGGCACGATCCCTACATCTCTTGGTCTACTGGGCGGATTTTGGGTTGGAGCGTTGCGTGTCATGCCAACTGCCTTCGCTCCGCCCACTCCCCGTCCAGCGGCCTCAGACCCGTGCCTCCTCCCACGGATCTCACTGGTGTTCCTCCCATTTATCACGATTTAGCCCCTGTATTTATTTAGTAAAGACAGTGCACTTTCCCTCCCCCCTCACCGTCCCTATGATTGTGCCATAGATCTCTTTCCCGGGGCCGCCCTTCCCACCGGTCGGTTGCATAACCTCTCCGTCCCGGAGAAGGAGGCTATGCGCAATTATATCACAGAGTCCCTGGCCTCAGGAATCATAAGGCCCTCGTCTTCCCCGGTGGCAGCGGACTTCTTTTTTGTGGCAAAGAAGGAGGGCAGCCTGAGGCCTTACATAGATTATCGAATGCTAAATAACATCACGGTGAAAAATAAATATCCACTCCCCCTTATGAGTTCCACGTTCGAGCCACTCACTCACGCCACGGTGTTCACGAAGCTGGACCTGCGCAGCGCGTACCACCTGGTGCGCATCCGGGAAGGGGATGAATGGAAGACGGCCTTCAACACCCACCTAAGGCATTTCGAATACCTCGTTATGCCCTTCGGCCTCACCAACGCCCCGGCCGTCTTCCAGGCGTTGGTCAACGACGTGCTCCGGGACATGCTGAACACGTTCGCGGTGGTGTACCTGGATGACATCCTCGTGTTCTCCAGGACTGAGAAGGAACACCACCAGCATGTCCGCCTGGTCCTCCAACGGCTGCTGGAGAACAGGCTCTTCGTGAAAGCCGAGAAGTGCGTGTTCCACTCCGCCTCCGTGGAGTTCCTTGGCCACATCGTGGAGAAGGGGCTCGTCCGCACTGACCCCAGGAAGACCCGAGCGGTGGAGGAGTGGGCACGGCCCACTAACAGGACGCAACTCCAGCGCTTCCTGGGGTTTGCAAACTTCTACCGGCGCTTCATCAGGGGGTTCAGCCGTGTGGCCGCCCCCCTCACTGCACTCACCTCCAACCTCCGCCCCTTCTCCTGGACCACGGAGGCAGAAGCCGCCTTTTGGCCCTGAAGAGGCTGTTCACAACGGCTCCGGTGCTCGCCCACCCGGACCCGTGCAGGCAGTTCATCGTGGAGGTGGACGCATCGGACACGGGCATCGGAGCCGTCCTCTCCCAGCGGTCGGAGGAGGACCAGAAGATCCACCCGTGCGCCTTCTTCTCCCGGCGTTTCAGTCCTGCGGAGAAGAATTACGACATCGGCAACAGGGAGTTGCTGGCCGTCCACGCCGCCCTAGAGGAGTGGAGACACTGGCTGGAGGGAGCAGGGCAGCCGTTCATCGTATGGTCCGATCACAAGAACCTGACCTACGTGCGGACGGCTAAGAGGCTCAACCCCAGGCAGGCGCGCTGGGCTCTCTTCTTCAGCCGGTTCGACTTCACCCTCACCTACCGCCCGGGCACCAATAACGTCAGGGCAGACGCCCTCTCCCGTCTGTTTCCCGAGGGGTCCCATGACGCCCCAGACACCATCCTTCCCCCGGACCGGGTGGTGGGTGTCGTCACCTGGGCCATCGAATCGGTGGTGAGAAGGGCCCGGCGCGCCCAGCCCGACCCAGGCAATGGACCCCGGAACCGGCTATTTGTGCCTCCCTGTGTCCGGCCCCAGGTGCTGGAGTGGGGCCACTCCAGCCATCTTGCCTGCCACCCCGGTCTCTACTGAACGGCGGCCTTCATCCGCAGGGGTTTCTGGTGGCCCACCATGGAGGCAGACACCAGAGAGTTCGTGGCAGCCTGCACCACCTGCGCCCGCAGCAAGGCTCTCCATCGCCCTCCAGCAGGTCTCCTGCGCCCCCTTCCTGTCCCCGGCCGACCTTGGTCTCAAATTGCAATGGACTTTGTAACTGGCCTCCCCGTGTCGCAAGGCAATGACACCATTCTGACCATTGTCGACCGGTTTTCCAAGGCCGTCCACTTTGTTGCCCTCACCAAACTCCCCTCTGCAGCCGAGACGGCGGACCTTCTCGTCTCCCACTTCGTCCGACCCCATGGGATTCCCCTGGACATTGTCTCTGACCGTGGTCCCCAGTTCACTTCGAAGGTATGGCAGGCCTTCTGTAAGGGGATTGGGGCCACGGTCAGCCTCTCCTCCGGGTATCACCCCCAGACCAATGGGCAGGCAGAGCGGATCAATCAAGCCCTGGAGGCGGCTTTGCGTTGTGTTACCACCATCAACCCCGCCTCCTGGAGCAAGTACCTGCCCTGGGTGGAGTACTCGCTCAACTCCATGGAGAGTTCGGCTACCGGTTTGTCCCCCTTCGAGTGTTCTCTTGGCTATCAACCTCCTCTGTTCCCCCATCAGGAGTTGGAGGTGGCGGTCCCGTCCACGAGGGCCCATCTCCGCCGATGTCGGCGCGTTTTGAAGACCGCCCGGGCCGCTCTGTTGCGAGCTACAGAGCGGGCCCGGCGCAGCGCCAACCGGCGGAGAGTGCCGGCTCCAGCTTATCGACCTGGCCAGAAGGTATGGCTCCTGGCCCGGGACCTGCCCTTCCCTACCCTCAACCGGAAGCTGGCTCCCCGCTACGTCGGTCCCTACACCATCGACCGCATCGTCAACCCTTCGGCGGTGCGTCTCCATCTCCCTACCTCACTCAAGATCCATCCCGTCTCCATGTCTCGCGCCTCAAACCGGTAGCCACCAGCCCCCTGTCTCCCCCTGTCCAAGCTCCTCCACCCCCCAGGGTCCTCGACGGTGGTGACATGGTCTGGGATGTCGACCAGCTGCTCGCCGTACGCAGCTGGGGGCGTGGGTACCAATACCTGGTGGACTGGGTTGGCTATGGGCCCGAGGACCGCAGCCTGGTTCCCCGGTCCTACCTGGCCGACCCCGCACTCCTGGAGGAGTTCTATCGGGCCCACCCCAACGCCATCGGACGGTCGCCCGGTGTCTCCCGTAGGAGGGGGGGTCCTGTTGTGGTGACACCGCCCCGAGCTGCCTCCCCGGCACGTTCAAGCCACTCCCCCAGCTCGGACGTGCCGGAAACATCCGAGCGCTCGGCTCGCGCTCTGAGGAGACGAGCGCTGCACTGCACCAGGTGTTTGCCATCATCCATCAGGCACACCTGTGGCAATCAGGCAGCCTTCTACAAGAAGCCTCCCAGAACGTCTCTCTGTGCTTCGACGTACTGAACCCTGCGGTAAAGTTCTGACAAGCCCTCCAGTGTTCCTTGCATTCTGTTTATTCCCCAGTGTCTTATCTTCGTGTCTCTGTTTCCTCCCAAGACTCTCCCTCCGCGATTTCCACGGCTCCCCGCGTCTCCCTCGTCCCCAGCGACCTTCACGTTTTCTCCCCGGACCTCTCCTGCGATCTCCCCCCTTGTCCCTCTATCTGGACCCCTCCCTTCCGACTCGACTTCCCGGATCTCGGACCTGGACTTTCTCGGACAACCCCTCTTGGATCACGGACTGGACTTTCTTGCCAGGTGCACGCACATTTTTTCAACACCTCCTGGTCATTTACATACCGTACCACACATAGGCTAAAAACACTCACGCATAGTTATACACGCAAACCACGGGACACCACACATAGTTTATTCACACATCCCACTAACAGAACGCCTTTTTCACCATACATTTCCCTCCCACAATAAAACGACCGGGCGGCATCTCGGTGGCCTTCTAAGGCTCGTAAAAATCAAATTAACAATCGAAAAAATAGCCAACATTAGTCCAACTCACCGAACAGCGGGCGACGTAGTTCTGCCGGACTCCGTCGAAAAGAGAAAATGGAGCTCCGCCTCTAAATATAAACTGGGAAATATGACACCACCTCCGGTAGATGGCACGCTCTCCGGAAAAGGCGGCCCCCCACGCCGTTGTCACGGGAAACGTGACGCGACATCCGGCAAACGCGCGCCCTCCCCACAGACGGAAAAAAACAGAAAGGGGGAGGAAAAAAAGAAAAAAAAAAGAAAAAAAGGGACAGTGTGTTTTTTCCAGAGACGGGTTAGGGTTAGAGTTATAGGACCGTGTGTCCGAGGAAAGTGACGTGTTGTTGACAAAATTGGAGTTTGGAGAGACTAGCTTGGTGACCTTCTTGGGCCAGATGGCGTAAGAGAGAGACCGAGTCACGGCTGCACTGCGTTGTGGTGGGGGCACAAAGCAGGAGGTCGTCGACGTACTGCCATAGGGTTGAGCCGCGCGTCAGCGTAAATGTGCTAAGGCTGTCTCGAAGCGCCCCGTTGTAGATCGTGGGGCTTTCACAATAGCCCTGACACAGCCTTGTCCATGTGACCGTCAAATAGGAACGCAAACCAGAACAGGGACGCTGAAGAAAGCGTTGGCAAGGTCCACAACGGTAAACCGCCGTGCAGAAGGGGGAACCTGAGACATAAGGGTGTAGGGATTGGGGACGCAGGGCGTGCGAGCCCTGACAGCTGCATTTACTGCCTGAAGGTCTTGAACGAACCTCCATTCAGTGGGCTGTCCAGGTGGGCGTATCTTCTTCACGGGGAAGATGGGAATGGAAACCGGGTAGGTGGGGCAAGGGACAATTATGCCCTTGACACGCAAGGCATTGAATACAGGGCAGATGCCATTAACCGCTTCCGGTTTCAAAGGGTACTGAGGTTGGTGGGGACGGAAGTCGGATTTCGGGGTAATGATGACGGGCTCACAATTACGTATGAGACCTACATCCTATTTCCCGTCAGCCCAAAGATGGGAGGGGATGTTGTGAAGCTGCGGAGCAAGTGCAGTGTGTGTGTGTGTGCCAGTGTATGGGCCTCAGTCACTGATGGTGAGGGGGCGGAAAGAGCCAACATTCGTGGCGTCACCGCAACGGTGGCGCTGTCGTCTACCCGGTATAATTTTTGTGAGGGGTACCAGTCGCGTGAAGAGTCGGCGGGAAGCCAATCTGACGCCAGAGAAGCTTGTCGCGCGAGTGGACCCGCATCTGTCCACTGGGAACCCCGTGGTTTTACCAAGGAGACGTGCGGGACCGAGTCATCAACCGAAAACAACGCAGTTTGGTCGGTGTCTAATGTACACGTGACATGAGCGGTGCAGTGTAGGTTGTCCGCTGTCATGTAGGTCGATGCGTCCCCTGTTGTGGTGTGTGAGCAAGGGAGCAGAGCCACTGTGTGTATTGGGAGGCGGTAGGAGCCCACATGTAGACCCGTAGAGGGAGGGCGGGGTTATGTGTATGCAAAAAAATATTCGCTGCTGGTAACGAAATGATGTACAGCCCTGATGAGGTGGAAACAACAGAGATGCCCAGTTGGATCATGCCATCTCTATCCAGCAAATTAAATGGGCAGTTATCAGAAATTAAAACAGGCAATTTTGTTGATGAGCTGTCATCCAGGCAAACAAGCGCACAGGAACGGATAATGGCTCCGTGACACACGTACCACTCGCAACAGTGGAGAGGACCGTTTGGCCGCTCCGTGTTAACCGTGGCTGGCCGATAGGCGGTTCTCACCACCGTTCGTGTGGCTCCAGTGTCTAACAAGAAAGGCAGCCCAGCATTTGCAAGATGCAAGGTTATCATTGGCAGTTTTCGGAAAGCTAGCTCATGAGATACATAATGTCCAACTGGGGAAGCTAACAGCAAAGCAGAGTCTTCATTGCAAATCAGTGTATTTGGTTGTGTCTGTGCATTCATACGACCTGATGTGGCAGCAAATGTGTCCAGGACCCCCCCCTCCTCCTCCCATGTCGCCTGTCAGTCCGAACCCCGGTATGAGCCTCCCCGTGGGGCCCACTGGTTGTGAGGTCCGTTGCTGCTTGGGGGCCGCTGGGCTGGGCGTGTTGTCACGGGTTCTGACATCGTGAACGGTCCCCGGGTCTGTCCTGTTGCACAGGTTAGTAGGGTGAAGGAAGCCGCTGCAGCGCCATGGAGGAGAGAGAGAGAGGTGCGATGTTTGTCCTGAGCCTGCCTTGCCTTCTGTTCTTCTTCCTTTTTCTGCATTTGATCGTGGGCATGATCAGCATGTCTCAGCAAGTCTTCCAGTCGTCTCTTTCCGTATCCTACGCAGTGTGTTTCTATGGCTTTCCTAACTCCGTCCTGCAGGCCGGCCAGGAAATGTTTGCAGATGTGAGTTTCCCATTGGCCCCTCGCCGTGGACGGGGGAGAGAGAATTGGTGGCGGTTGGGGTGTTGGTGGTGGTGGTGGTGTCAGACGGGGTGTCGGTGGTGGTCCCAGGATCGGTCTCATGGCGCCGCGTTGTTGGACAGGTTGTTGGACGCACCCGGAGTCGTCAGAGGGGTGTCCCAGAGACATCGCTATGAGCTGCGGATATAAGGAAGACAAAAGGAGAGAGAGAGGCTGGCTGCCATGTGAGTATGGCGGAGGGGTGGATGTCAGAGATGGATTAGGAGAGGTGTGTGAGAACGGGTCTTTGGTTGATACGTGAGCTGTCGTATCTCTGTCTTTGTCCGAGTCGTCGCTGCGCGTCATAGTCCTCTGTAGCCTTTTTCTTTCCCTACTTTCACACTCTTTCTCCCACATTCCCAAAATTCTTTCTTGCTCTGCCATATACTCTAACCATGTTGTAGGAATCTTTTTCCTTTCTAAGACCTTCGCTTTTCCCTTTTCCATGGACTGTCGGACTTTCATTAGTTTATTCTTGCTCAAAGTTCCTTCAACAGGAAACCCATGATCCTGCATCCAGTCTAAAATATATTTTACCGAGTCTTCACCATATTTCCTTATCACTCATTATCTGATAGATCGGACCCTCCATATCTATCGGGGGCGGTTTACTGCCCTTGTTTCCCTTTTATTTTCTTTTTTTCCCCTCAAAATTCACTTGATCCTACCAAATGACCACTTCTATTAGTGCGAGACCGAGGGTGAACAGCCGCTTAATTGTCAGTGCACGACCTCATCTGGTTTCAATAGTACGCGTTTTAAATGATCATTTTATCCTTTAAAGAATTCTGCTTACCCGTGCGATGAATCTCCCAGGGTTTTGCTGAGGGATCTCAGCGACACCGACCAAACGGACCACCCGCCTCTCCCTTTCTTCTTCTCAAACCTGGTGAGGTTATTGGGAGATCGGTGACTATGTTCTTGTCCCGAGATGATCAGTCAGCCGGTTGTCCGTCTGGCGGGGCGACGTGAGATCCCGCTTCTGACACCAAATTGTTGTGGATTTTCCTTTATCCTTTTAATGGGCTCTTGCCCCAGCAACCTCTGGGGAGAATAATCATCGGAAAAATATTGAAGTAAACAGAGAATCTTTAATGCATCTGCAGATGGAGAGACATAAGGCCACACAGAGGTTCGTCTGTGAGGATATGCTCTGCCTCTGAGCTGGAGATAGTGGTTTTTTATACAACAGTCCGTCGCGTCATACACTATGTTTCCTGCGTCAACTAAGGTGTAATCTTACAAAGGAATTTAGGAAACATCTACGTTAATCACGTTCTGTGCCTCGTGAGTGTCTGTACGCCTGTTGCACTTGTCTTTTGCTGTACCTGGCCGTTCCTGGGATGCGGCAATGGGGAGGCAAGCATAGTAACAGTTGCTATGTGGCCCCATGGAAGGTACGCATGAGAACAATGGTTATGTGTGTCTGCAGTGAGTGAGAAGTTTCATACACACAGACAAGTGGAAAACTACAGAGTACATACGGAGTGCATATGGAGAACATTTTGTACTCCACATACATCACCAACATCCTGCTCAACTCTCCCCTTCTCAGCCTCCTCCTGCTCAGCTGCACCACTCTCCTCTCAGAGCCTCACCGCAGCCACATCGTCATGACACGACTGGTACGAATGCCATTGCGAGGTACTTGGTGCGCCGAGAGCTTGTGAATTCCGGTCTCATCCAGTTCAACGAGCGCCCAGAAAATTATTGGGCATGGAAGTCCTCTTTCTTCAACGCCATCGAAGGACTGAACTTAACCGCCAGCAAGGAGCTCGACCTCTTGTCAAAGTCGTTAGGAAAAGAGTTCTCAGAGCACGTTACAAGGATTCGCTATGTGCACGTCGCCGACCCTGTAGTGGGCCTACAACATGTCTGGGAACGCCTAGAAGAGTGCTCCCCTGAAGTGATCGAGAGAGCGCTCTTCGAGAGGATAGAGAACTTTCCAAAAATCTCTCAGAAAGACCCCGTAAAGTTGAGGGAACTGGGAGACCTGCTGATGGAGTTAGACTCTGCTAAGTGTGAGGGCTACCTGCCGGGGCTCTCGTACCTGGACACCGCCAGGGGTGTCAACCCGATCGTTGAGAAGCTGCCACACAGTCTACAAGAGAGGTGGATAACAAAGGGTTCCCAGTACAAAGAGCAGCACCATGCCCTCCCCCCCATTCACCTTCTTCGCAGACTTCCTCTGCAGCGAGGCACACAGAAGAAACGACCCCAGCTTTACTCTCCCTTCAGCTCCCTCGAAAACGTCCAACAAGTCCTCCACAGGGTTCTCAAAACATGAGCGATCAGAAAAGGAATCAAGACACGCCAAAACGAATGTCTCCACCCACAAGACAGAGGTCTCAACAAACCGCTCAGCTTCTCAGTCTCGCAGTTCTAGCAGCATGCCTGGCGACAAAGGGAAACAATGTCCCATCCATCAGAAGCGCCATCCTCTAAAGAAATGTCGGGGTTTTCGAAGCAAGTCTCTTGAGGAGCGCAAAGCCTTTCTGAAAGAGAATGGTGCCTGCTACAGGTGTTGCTCCTCCACAACTCACTTGGCGAAGAACTGTAAGGCAACTTTGAAGTGCAGCGAATGTGAGAGCGATGACCACATAGCGGCGCTCCACCCTGGACCTCCTCCACGGGACAAAAAAGACAAGGACCCCACCTCAGAGCATGGCGGGGAGAGTGAAGAGGAGGCGCCTCCACCAGCAGTCACCTCTAAATGCACAGCACACCCAGACAGAGCTAGTAACGTCTACATCGTCCTGGACGACCAGAGCAACAGATCTCTGGCGAGGTCTGATTTCTTCCACCTCATCCAAATCAGAGGTTCAGACTCACCGTACACCCTGCGTACATGTGCAGGAGTCACCGATACATCTGGAGGAAGAGCCACAGGGTTCTTGGCGGAGTCGTTGGATGGAAAAAACAAGTGTGCTGCTTCCAACACTCATTGAGTGCAACCATATGCCTGACGATCGGTCAGAAATCCCGACCCCAGAAGCTGCACAGCACCACAGCCACCTGAAGTCCATCGCTCGCAGAATCCCTCGCCTGGACCCTGAAGCCCAGATCCTGATACTTCTGGGACACCACATCCTTCAGGTCCACAAAGTCAGGGAGCAACGCAATGGTCCTCCCAGCGCCCCCTATGCCCAACGTCTAGACCTGGGTTGGGTGGTTATAGGGGACGTGTGCCTGGGTTCAGCCCACAAGCCAGCAGCTGTGACTTCCTATCGCACCAGCGTGCTAGAAAACGGAAGGCCATCTCTCCTCACTCTGTGCCCCAACCGTCTCCAGGTCAAGGAAAGGTTCCTCCTTACAGCATCAAACATGACACCCCAGTCCCTGATGACGACAAAGTGGGGCTTTCCATCGAAGATCGTCTGTTCCTGGAGTTCATGGACAGAGAGATGGTGATGGACGACACCAACAGCTGGGTGGCGCCTCTCCCATTCCGATCCCCTCGTCGACGGCTCCCGAACAATCGAGACCAAGCTCTCAGCAGACTTACCTCTCCCCGCCGCACCCTGGAAAGAAAGCCTAAGATGAAAGCCGACTTCGTCACACCTTCATGCAAAACATCTTTGATCACGACCAGGCTGAGTTGGCCCCACCACTACCGGAGGGAAGTGAGTGCTGGTACTTACTTATCTTCGGCATCTACCACCCTCAAAAGCCAGACAAGATCAGGGTTGTCTTCGATTCCAGCGCTCAACATCACGGCATCTCCCTGAACGATGTGCGTGCTACTTACCGGCCCGGATCTGAACAACAGCTTGCTGGGAGTCTTGCTGCGCTCCCGAAGAGAAACAGTGGCTGTCATAGCGGACATCGAGCAGATGTTTCACAGCTTCGTCGTTCGAGAAGACAACAGAGATTTCTTGTGTTTCCTGTGGTTCAACAACAACGACCCCAACCGAGAGATTGCCGAGTATCGCATGAAAGTCCACGTATTCGGCAACTCACCATCCCCAGCTGTCGCCATCTATGGACTTCACCGAGCAGCAGAACACAGCTCCAGGGAACACGGAATGGATGCCAAGCACTTAGTGGAACGCGACTTCTACGTCGACGACCGCCTCGCTCTGGCTGGGTTGCGTCCCGAGGGGCAGCCGTGAGTAGAGGGAGGAGTCATTGGCAGCTTGACTGGAGGTGGCCACTTGCTGTGTATTTAGCATAGCAGCACACTCAGCTGCTCCCTCAACCTGTAGTGCGATGGTAATTGCTCTGGACAGCAGCAGATCGTCTTTTTCCAGCAGGAGAGTCTCACGCACCTTTGCGTTGTTGGTGTGTTCGATTAGCTGGTCGCGAACCATCTCGTCCTGAAGCGCGCCAAACTTGCATGAGCTAGCTAGCCCTCGCAAATTAGCTACGTACTGCCGCACAGACTCACCAGGCAGTTGGTGTCGCTGACGGAATATAAATCGCCGAAGGAGGGCACTCTGTGGAGCAGCGAAATGGGTGCTCATAAGTCCCACAGCTTTGTCAAAGTTTGTGACGTTCCCCAGAGTCCCGAGCACACGATGACCCTCTGCTCCTAAGCAGTGTAGCAACAGAGCCGTCTTCCTAGCCTGGCTCACGTCGTCGAGCCCTGAGGCGATGATGTAATTTTCAAAACTATGTAGCCAGCGAGTCCATGGTACCGGAGGCTCGCCAGGTAACGCCAGGAAGGGGGCAGGTGGTGGGAGAGAGATATCAGCCATCCTCGTCGCCAATATTGTATTGAGAAATCACGTCAGGACACAGCGCTGTCGCTCGACACAACCTCTACGTTGCATTCTTTATTTAGACTGACACAGCATCACAGGCAGACCCGATCAAACAACCCAGAGCCCGCAGGCATCACCAAGCGATCCCAGCACAATAGAACAGCACCAAATCAAATGCAGCACTGTCGATGTGTGCAGACATAACAAGGGGCTTACCAGCGTTTCCCATTGGAAGTAACAACCCCTTTCAGCCCGCGATTTAGCAAACACCGTTCACATGTGTCGCACCGGGCATTCATGCAGCATAAGCCTCGGTTTGTAGCTAAGAGCCGTTCACAATGTGCTGCACGAGGCCTACCTACACATGTTGCTAGTGCTAGCTAACGGTAGCTAGTACAAGAAGTGAATCTCTTGTGCTGCTTAGCTACGGGTGCTTAATAGTGACGAGCATAATCGTTCAATAAACATTAGGCTCACATGCATCGAAACTGACGATATTAAATGATTCCAAGTAGAAAATTCAACAAGCCAACTAGCTAGATAGCATTTGCCTTGGCGTGGGACTGACAAGCTAGCATAAGCTAACGTGAGCTAGTGAAAATTCGCACACATTAAAATGACATCTGGATGTAACGTTACATGTATATAGACATCTCCGATATCGTTATGCAAGCAGGTGAGCGGCTAACGTTAAACCGGAAATAAGCAAGCGAGACTGTGTGGCTAGCTAGAATTAGCAGGCCCCGTTTATAGCAGCTAGCGGCAGGTCTGTCTTCTAACGTCAGGCGTAGCCAATCGCTCGGTTGGTTGTCGGTGTGATAACGTGGCAATATTCGCTAACTTTAAAAAAAAAAAATATTCGCTAACTAACGTTAGCTAGCTTATGCTAGCTAGTCGTTTCCTAGCCAGGCTAGCTAGCTATGAACGTATAAACTGCCGTGCGATAACGTTATAATTAGCTTTAATCAGTCACTTAAAAATCACACCCGAGTGTGCCAAAATGTTACAAAAACATGTCGATATTCAATGTTTACTGGGGTTTTTCGCGCTTCGGCTCACTTCTTACCGAGAAATTGGCACTTGGCACAAGTTGGCAGTGAACTTGACTTCTCCTCAGGGCTCCAAGCAGTGAAAAGAAAAATGGCATAAAATCAAGAGATTTTGAGAACCAAAGTTTGGCTACATCAGTAGTCACGTGACATACTGAATGGAAAAATAGTCTTTGGTTTTAAGTCAGTCAAATACATTGAACCAATGAGGCCCGGATTTCCATTGAATTAAAGTGATTTTAATACATATATAGACCCAAAATATCATAAATACCATTATATCGGGTCCAATCAAATAAAAAACACGCTTTAATTGAATGGCAGCATATGATCACTTTTTACTGTGTGGATGCAAACAGTGAAACTTATGTAACCCCTTTTTCACTGGCGGGTGAAGTAATACTTGGAGTAGTATTGGTCGAGGATCAATGACCACACCGGGTTATAGAACTCAGGTTTAATCGTGGCTCAGTAGGCAGACGTAATAACCATACGTGGTAGTGGTGTAACCATAATAACAGTCCGGGTAGTACATAACACCTAGTGTAGTTCCAGTGGATATACATGGCGTTATATCACTACAACCAGCTGCACTGATGTTTGCTCGGGAGCTACAGACGCCTGTGGATCTGGTCTTTGGCAAGCCGCCAAACCCACCAGTACGAGTGCCGCCGGGCCAGGACTATGTAGACGCACTACAGGACCAGATGGAGGCTCCTCATCAGCTGGCTCCAGAGAATATGGCTTCTGCAGGGGAAAGGCAGAAGAGAGCCTATGATGTACGTTGCCACCGCAAAGAGTACCAGCAGGGGGACAACGTATGGGTGTATAACCCACGGCGAACGAAGGGACGGTCCCCAAAGCTGAACAGCAACTGGGAGGGGCCCTGCCTCATTCTGAAGAGGATCTCAGAGGTCATCTATAGAGTGAAGCTCCACAGCCGCCCTCGGATAGTCATCCTTCACCAAGATCGCCTCGCACCTTACTTAGTACAGACCAGGCTACCGGGGTCCAGGGAGGGGGTAAGGACACTGCTGGATCAAAGCCAACCTCCCTGGATGTCAGCAAGGAGCTACCATTAGAGCACCTTGTTTTGGGCCAGGGAGGGGGCGGGGACACTGGGTTTACAGAGCTGCCCTCCCTGGCCAGGAATGGAAACAGCGGTGACGTCGACGGTGGGGGCTCAGACCCAGCGGATGCAGAGCCGCCCCCGTCATCCATCAGCAGCCCGCGGCAAGGAGCAGCCCGGGATGGGAGAGCTACTCGGCGGAAGAAACCCTCATGGTGGATGGACCCATCCACATGGGATTTGGGTTAGGCCAACGGGACGTTGGTCTTTCAAGGAAGGAGGCAGTGTGGCGAATTCAACTAGAGTGTTCCTGCTCCAAGTTCATTTGCATGTTACCCACGATGCAACTGAAATGTCGATGTTTTGGTTATGTTGTGGGCTATTGAACACGTTAAAAACGGGCATATCTGTTACAGATAGCGGGGATGCGGTGCAAGGTGATGGGGACGTTACGAGAGAAGTTGATTAGACAACATGCTATTTCCCACCATGAGGGTAAAGAGTAGGCAAATAGATAAGGTCGCTTCTGTGGCCAAGAAAAGGATCAAGCTGAGACCAAAACGAATTTGTGACTGTTATGACTAGCTTGGCTTGCGGTCATTAAAAGCTTGCTTGTTAACTCTGAAAGGTTTGCTGAGAAGTCCATTATTTGACCACGTCAAAATATCATCATGTTAATTTTATGTCAACCCATTTGGCCCCGTTACACTGGGAGGAGCCATTACATATGAAGCCCCTGCCCCCCCTCCCCAAAAAAAACAAACAAAAACAAAACAAAAATAAAAAATGATGTCAGTCATTTATTTGCGACTGTTGTGCGGACTGTGTGTGTTGAGCAGCGACCCCCGGTACACCCTTGTTACAGTCGTTTTTGCTGACCCGGAAGTTGTACTGTCAAGCAAGCGCCACAAACAACGCGCGCGGACAGCCTGGACACGGCAGCACTGGCACATCCTACAAGATTAATAAAGTGTGAGTATTAATCATATACGTTTTGATGCAAGCTGTGCCTTGCCCCTTTAAGGAGAGGGCTTAGTGGGTATTGTGTGTGTGTGGGGGGGGGGTGATGTAGACGCAGCCGTGTGTGTGCGTGTGTGTCTGTGTATTTTCTGTTTGTAGCCGCAGCCGCGGAGACGCTAGTTTGCCGACAGATAGGAAGGTAGCCACCGTTACCAGTGATGATTTGTATGCATCACAGGGAGAGAGGGAGGGAGGGAGGGAGGGAGGCTGCCGTGTGTTAAATGGGACTGCAGTGCAGTGCAGTGGCCGGCCCGTTCTCCACTGCAGAGTTGGTCCGGACTCTTTATGAAGTTGTTACCAGCTACGAGCCAGGCTAAGCTAAATAGACTAGCGAGACACCCACCAGAGGCTTCCAACTACGGTTCGGAGCCGCGACGCTGGAGAGGTAACAGTACTAGACGTGCTGCTGCACTAGACGTTTTGTTGTTTTGTTGTGTTAAGTTACAAGTAAAGCTGAGCGTCGCTGTGTAAGTTAGCTTTTACCTAATCAACGTTAGCCAACTTGCTAAGTAGGCTGTTGCTCTGCGTGCGCGTTTTCATTTTTGGGGTAGCATGCGGCGATAGCTTTTGTTAAAAAGCATGCTAATTTGCCCTGGGAATCAGTGGAGGCTGATGGAAGTGACCCATTTGTATCTTAACTGTCATCTTCTTCTCTCTATAGACACTGTGGGACTTGAGCAGGACCCAAACAGACCTCACCTACGATGCAGTCCCAGGTAGACCAGTATAGTATGGTCTATAATAGCAGATCATGATCCAGCTCAAGGTTATTGTAGTTCACTAAAACTGAACTAAAACCAGGTGTGAAAAGAGAAGAAAAAAAAAACATTTCAGTTCACTGAAATAAAAATAAAACTTGACTTTAGAGGAGCAAGAAGAGGAAGCGAGTGAAGGCAGAGCCGAAGATCAAATGGTGGAAGTTGAAGAAGGAAAACTGTTGTGTGGAGTTCAGGCAGGGGTTAAGACAGGCACTGGGTGGATAGTGGAGAGTTGCCGGACGGCTGGGCAACCACTGCAGAAATAGTGAGGGAGACAGCTAGGAAGGTACTTGGTGTGTCGGCAGGACAGAGGAAGGAAGACAAGGAGACTTGGTGGTGGAGTGAGGAAGTACAGCAAAGTATACAGAAGAAGAGGTTGGCAAAGAAGAAATGGGATAGTCAGAGAGATGAAGAAAGTAGACAGGAGTACAAGGAGACACAGCTTAAAGCTAAGAGAGGTGGCAAAGGCAAAAGGCGTATGGTGAGTTGTATGACAGGTTAGACACTAAGGAAGGAGAAAAGGACTTGTACCGATTGGCTAGACAGAGGGACCGAGCTGCAAAGGATGTGCAGCAGCTTAGGGTGATGAAGGATAGAGATGGAAATGTGCTGACGAGCGAAGAGAGTGTGCTGAGAAGGTGGAAGGAGTACATTGGGGGGCTGATGAATGAAGAAAATGAGAGAGAGAGAGCAGGTTGGATGATGTGGGGATAGTGAATCAGGAAGTGCAGTGGATTAGCAAGGAGGACGTGAGGGCAGCTATGAAGAGGATGAAGAGTGGCAAGGCAGCTGGTCCTGATGACATACCTGTGGAGGCATGGAGATGTTTAGGAGAGATGGCAGTGGGGTTTTTAACTAGATTGTTTAACTCAATCTTGGAAAGGGAGAGGATGCCTGAGGAGTGGAGAAGAAGCATACCGGTACCGATTTTCAAGAACCAGGGCGATGTGCAGAACTGTAGCAACTACAGAGGTATAAAGTTGATCAGCCACAGCATGAAGATTTGGGAAAGAGTAATCGAAGCTAGGTTAAGAGGAGGAGAGGTGACGATTAGCGAGCGGCAGTATGGTTTCATGCCACGAAAGAGCACCACAGATGCGATGTTTGCTTTGAGAGTGTTGATGGAGAAGTATAGAGAAGGCCAGAAGGAGCTACATTGTGTCTTTGTAGATTTAGAGAACGCATAAGCCAGGGTGCCGAGAGAGGAGATGTGGTATTGTATGAGGAAGCCGGGAGTTGCCGAGAAGTATGTAGGAGTGGTGCAGGATATGCACATGACAGTGGCGAGGTGACAGATGGGTTCAAGGTGGAGGTGGGATTACATCAAGGATCGGCTCTGAGCCCCTTCTTGTTTGCAATGGTGATGGACAGGTTGACGGATGAGATCAGGCAGGAGTCTCCATGGACGATGATGTTCGCGGATGACATTGTGATCTGTAGCGAGAGTAGGGTGCAGGTGGAGGAGAGCCTGGAGATGTGGAGGTATGCACTGGAGAGAAGAGGAATGAAAGTCAGTAGGAGCAAGACGGAATACCTGTGTGTGAAAGAGAGGGAAGACAGTGGAATGGTCAGGAGTGGAGGTGACGAAGGCATATGACTTTAAATACTTGGGGTCAACAGTCCAAAGTAACGGGGAGTGCAGGAGAGAGGTGAAGAAGAGAGTGCAGGTAGGGCAGAGAAGAGTGTCAGGAGTGATTTGCGACAGAAGGGTGCCAGCAAGAGTTAAAGGGAAGGTTTACAAGATGGTTGTGAGACCAGCTACGTTGTATGGTTTGGAGACAGTGGCACTGACGAAAAGACAGCAGGAGGCGGAGCTGGAGGTGGCAGAGTTGAAGACGCTAAGGTTTTCACTGGGAGTGACGAAGAAGCACAGGATTAGGCACGATTATATTAGAGGGACCGCTCAAGTTGGACGGTTTGGAGACAAAGCAAGAGAGGCAAGATTGAGATGGCTTGGACATGTGTGGAGGAGAGATGCTGAGTATACTGGGAGAAGGATGCCGATTATGGAGCTGCCAGGGAAGAGAAGAAGAGGAAGGCCAAAGAGGAGGTTTATGGATGTGGTGAGGGAAGACATGCAGGTGGCTGGTGTGACAGAGGAAGACGCAGAAGACAGGAAGAAATGGAAACGGATGATCCGCTGTGGCGACCCCTAACGGGAGCAGCCGAAAGTATTAGATCTATGTCATATGTACATTATTTACAATTAGTTCATAAGTCATTCATAATTCATGTGTGATTTCGTCATTCCTAGGTTATGTGCAGCTATTTACATGCAGTTATGTAGCCTACAATTATTATTTACATGCAGTCATGTGCAGTTATTTACATATGTTATGTAGTTATGTCATAGACATGTGATAACATTTTATAATTTATGCAATGTTTATTGAAACATTCTTTCTCTGTATTGCCCCCCTATACAGTTTTACAAAAAGGTTTGAATTCTCAAAGTTCTTCAGTAAAGTTCCTCAACTTGGACTGGGACTCTGTATTTCTTTGGGATTCTTCATGTTGGCTATCTGTCCGCCTGTCTATACATGGACACAAATACGTAGGACAGAATAGGCGGTCTTCTCGTTCCCCCCCGCCATTTAAAGAAAAAAAAATGGTGTGTCTTTTTCTATCTTATCCCTCAAGGGTTAAAACCTCAACTAGGGCTTCTTGTTACCTTTCCAGGGTTCAAGTCACAACTAGGGTTACCTGGCAGAATTCGGGTTTAAGGTTAAGATTGGGGTTAAGCCAGGGGAAAGGGTACCCCCCATCCGGCCACTCGTCAGGCGCTGGCATAATAGGTGTACGTTATGTACAGTAGATTGGATGATTGTATGACCGCCTGGCCAGCAGGTGGAGCCATGGAGGCACCAATCTCAGTAATATGAGGCGCATAGATGACGTCATCATGCAGCGCAGGCGATTCTGAACGGTGGAAATAAACGAAGCACATGGTTGCATGGAGTTGAGCTCCCGAAAAATATAAGAGTTAATTAAATGCGATAAAGTGGAAACGGTTAATTTAAATGCGATAAAGTGGAAACGTTGCAGAACCAGCATCATCACAGCTCAGTACTGCACGTGTACAGCACGTGTACAGCCAGTGTATGGTCCCACAGCTGTGGTCAGCATCACGTCATTCAGCACGCTGTTGTTCAGCAAGCTGTGTGTACAGCTAGCCGTGTATCAGTCAACCAAACGACCAGCTTATGTTAGCTCATGTACAGTTTGGAAACAGCTAATGTTATCTTGTGTACAGGAGGAAATACATTGTCAACGAACATTTGTGTCATCTCGTCATTTATGGGTGGCGTTCACAACGCCGCTAAATCTCAACAATTGCGACAGATAGTAAATCTGTGTCAGTCCAAACGTTTGTAGTTCAAACGTTTACAATAGGTTAGAAATTTAAATCTGCATTCCCAAATAAATTGGAATTAACCTTGTACACTGTCCATCAAACAAGATGTTTAGATGGCGGCCACAGTCCCCCACCAACGAAAGTCGCGCGACGTTTCGGTTTTATGGAACCTTCTTCAGGCGAGGGCTTAGACTTTTCACGACCGGGCGGCATCTCGGTGGCCTTCTAAGGCTCGTAAAAATCAAATTAACAATCGAAAAAATAGCCAACATTAATCCAACTCACCGAACAGCGGGCGACGTAGCTCTGTGCCGGACTCCGACGAAAAGAGAGAATGAGGCTCCGCCTCTAAATATAAACTGGGAAATATGACACCACTTCCGGTAGATGACAAGCTCTCCGGAAAAGGCGGCCCCCCACGCCGTTGTCACGGGAAACGTGACGCGACATCCGGCAAACGAGCGCCCTCCCCATAGACGGAAAAAAACAGAAAGGGGGAGAAAAAAAGAAAAAAGGGGACAGGGTTATTTTTCCAGAGACGGGTTAGGGTTATAGGACCGTGTGTCCGAGGAAAGTGACGTGTTGTTGACAAAATTGGAGTTTGGAGAGACTAGCTTGGTGACCTTCTTGTGCCAGATGGCGTAAGAGAGAGACCGAGTCACGGCTGCACTGCGTTGTGGTGGGGGCACAAAGCAGGAGGTCGTCGACGTACTGCCAAAGGGTTGAGCCGCGCGTCAGCGTAAGTGTGCTAAGGCTGTCTCGAAGTGCCCCGTTGTAGATCGTGGGGCTTTCACAATAGCCCTGACACAGCCTTGTCCATGTGTAAGGCCGACCGTCAAATAGGAATGCAAACCAGAACAGGGACGCTGAAGAAAGCGTTGGCAAGGTCCACAACGGTAAACCGCCGTGCAGAAGGGGGAACCTGAGACATAAGGGTGTAGGGATTGGGGACGCAGGGCGTGCGGGCCCTGACAGCTGCATTTACTGCCTGAAGGTCTTGAACGAACCTCCATTCAGTGGGCGTATCTTCTTCACGGGGAAGATGGGAGTGGAAACCGGGGAGGTGGGGCAAGGGACAATTATGCCCTTGACACGCAAGGCATTGAATACAGGGCAGATGCCATTAACCGCTTCCGGTTTCAAAGGGTACTGAGGTTGGTGGGGACGGAAGTCGGATTTCGGGGTAATGATGACGGGCTCACAATTACGTATGAGACCTACATCCTATTTCCCGTCAGCCCAAAGATGGGAGGGGATGTTGTGAAGCTGCGGAGCAAGTGCAGTGTGTGTGTGTGTGTATGGGCCTCAGTCACTGATGGTGAGGGGGCGGAAAGAGCCAACATTCGTGGCGTCACCGCCACGGTGGCGCTGACGTCTACCCGGTATAATTTTAGTGAGGGGTACCAGTCGCGTGAAGAGTCGGCGGGAAGCCAATCTGACGCCAGAGAAGCTTGTCGCGCGAGTGGACCCGTATCTGTCCACTGGGAACCCCGTGGTTTTACCAAGGAGACGTGCGGGACCGAGTCATCAACCGAAAACAACGCAGTTTGGTCGGTGTCTAATGTACACGTGACATGAGCGGTGCAGTGTAGGTTGTCCGTTGTCATGTAGGTCGATGCGTCCCCTGTTGTGGTGTGTGAGCAAGGGAGCAGAGCCACTGTGTGTATTGGGAGGCGGTAGGAGCCCACATGTAGACCCGTAGAGGGAGGGCGGGGTTATGTGTATGCAAAAAAATATTCGCTGCTGGTAACGAAGTGATGTACAGCCCTGATGAGGTGGAAACAACAGAGATGCCCAGTTGGATCATGCCATCTCTATCCAGCAAATTAAATGGGCAGTTATCAGAAATTAAAACAGGCAATTTTGTTGATGAGCTGTCATCCAGGCAAACAAGCGCACAGGAATGGATAATGGCTCCGTGACACACGTACCACTCGCAACAGTGGAGAGGACCGTTTGGCCGCTCCGTGTTAACCGTGGCCGGCCGATAGGCGGTTCTCACCACCGTTCGTGTGGCTCCCGTGTCTAACAAGAAAGGCAGCTCAGCATTTGCAAGACGCAAGGTTATCATTGGCAGTTTTCGGAAAGCTAGCTCATGAGATACATACTGTCCAACTGGGGAAGCTAACAGCAAAGCAGAGTCTTCATTGCAAATCAGTGTATTTGGTTGTGTCTGTGCATTCATACGACCTGATGTGGCAGCAGATGTGTCCAGGACCCCCACCTCCTCCTCCCGTGTCGCCTGTCAGTCCGAACTCCGGTATGAGCCTCCCCGTGGGGCCCACTGGTTGTGAGGTCCGTTGCTCCATCCTTGGCCTCTTCCGCGCCTTTGGTTGATGCCCTTGACGGAGTGGACAGTCTTCAGCCCAGTGACCGGGCTGGCCACATGTGAAGCAGCAGTCGTCACCCGGTTGGGGGCCGCTGGGCTGGGCGTGTTGTCACGGGTTCTGACATCGTGAACGGTCCCCGGGTCTGTCCTGTTGCACAGGTTAGTAGGGTGAAGGAAGCCGCTGCGGCACCATGGAGGAGAGAGAGAGAGGTGCGATGTTTGTCCTGAGCCTGCCTTGCCTTCTGTTCTTCTTCCTTTTTCTGCATTTGATCGTGGGCATGATCAGCATGTCTCAGCAAGTCTTCCAGTCGTCTCTTTCCGTATCCTACGCAGTGTGTTTCTATGGCTTTCCTAACTCCGTCCTGCAGGCCGACCAGGAAATGTTTGCAGAGGTGAGTGTTGTGGTTACACCGCCCCGAGCTGCCTCCCCGGCACGTTCAAGCCACTCCCCCAGCTCGGACGTGCCGGAAACATCCGAGCGCTCGGCTCGCGCTCTGAGGAGACGAGCGCTGCACTGCACCAGGTGTTTGCCATCATCCATCAGGCACACCTGTGGAAATCAGGCAGCCTTCTACAAGAAGCCTCCCAGAACGTCTCTCTGTGCTTCGACGTACTGAACCCTGAGGTAAAGTTCTGATAAGCCCTCCAGCGTTCCTTGCATTCTGTTTATTCCCCAGTGTCTTATCTTCGTGTCTCTGTTTCCTCCCAAGACTCTCCCTCCGCGATTTCCACGGCTCCCCGCGTCTCCCTCGTCCCCAGCTACCTTCACGTTTTCTCCCCGGACCTCTCCTGCGATCTCCCCCCTTGTCCCTCTATCTGGACCCCTCCTTTCGGACTCGACTTCCCGGATCTCGGACCTGGACTTTCTCGGACAACCCCTCTTGGATCACGGACTGGACTTTCTTACCAGGTGCACGCACATTTTTTCAACACCTCCTGGTCATTTACATACCGCACCACACATAGGCTAAAAACACTCACGCATAGTTATACACGCAAACCACGGGACACCACACATAGTTTATTCACACATCCCACTAACAGAACGCCTTTTTCACCATACATTTCCCTCCAACAATAAAATGACCGGGCGGCATCTCGGTGGCCTTCTAAGGCTCGTAAAAATCAAATTAACAATCGAAAAAATAGCCAACATTAGTCCAACTCACCGAACAGCGGGCGACGTAGTTCTGCCGGACTCCGTCGAAAAGAGAAAATGGAGCTCCGCCTCTAAATATAAACTGGGAAATATGACACCACCTCCGGTAGATGGCACGCTCTCCGGAAAAGGCGGCCCCCCACGCCGTTGTCACGGGAAACGTGACGCGACATCCGGCAAACGAGCGCCCTCCCCATAGACGGAAAAAAACAGAAAGGGGGAGAAAAAAAGAAAAAAAAAAGAAAAAAAGGGACAGTGTGTTTTTTCCAGAGACGGGTTAGGGTTACAGTTACAGGACCGTGTGTCCGAGGAAAGTGACGTGTTGTTGACAAAATTGGAGTTTGGAGAGACTAGCTTGGTGACCTTCTTGGGCCAGATGGCGTAAGAGAGAGACCGAGTCACGGCTGCACTGCGTTGTGGTGGGGGCACAAAGCAGGAGGTCGTCGACGTACTGCCATAGGGTTGAGCCGCGCGTCAGCGTAAGTGTGCTAAGGCTGTCTCGAAGCGCCGCGTTGTAGATCGTGGGGCTTTCACAATAGCCCTGACACAGCCTTGTCCATGTGTAAGGCCGACCGTCAAATAGGAACGCAAACCAGAACAGGGACGCTGAAGAAAGCGTTGGCAAGGTCCACAACGGTAAACCGCCGTGCAGAAGGGGGAACCTGAGACATAAGGGTGTAGGGATTGGGGACGCAGGGCGTGCGGGCCCTGACAGCTGCATTTACTGCCTGAAGGTCTTGAACGAACCTCCATTCAGTGGGCGTATCTTCTTCACGGGGAAGATGGGAGTGGAAACCGGGGAGGTGGGGCAAGGGACAATTATGCCCTTGACACGCAAGGCATTGAATACAGGGCAGATGCCATTAACCGCTTCCGGTTTCAAAGGGTACTGAGGTTGGTGGGGACGGAAGTCGGATTTCGGGGTAATGATGACGGGCTCACAATTACGTATGAGACCTACATCCTATTTCCCGTCAGCCCAAAGATGGGAGGGGATGTTGTGAAGCTGCGGAGCAAGTGCAGTGTGTGTGTGTGTGTATGGGCCTCAGTCACTGATGGTGAGGGGGCGGAAAGAGCCAACATTCGTGGCGTCACCGCAACGGTGGCGCTGACGTCTACCCGGTATAATTTTAGTGAGGGGTACCAGTCGCGTGAAGAGTCGGCGGGAAGCCAATCTGACGCCAGAGAAGCTTGTCGCGCGAGTGGACCCGTATCTGTCCACTGGGAACCCCGTGGTTTTACCAAGGAGACGTGCGGGACCGAGTCATCAACCGAAAACAACGCAGTTTGGTCGGTGTCTAATGTACACGTGACATGAGCGGTGCAGTGTAGGTTGTCCGTTGTCATGTAGGTCGATGCGTCCCCTGTTGTGGTGTGTGAGCAAGGGAGCAGAGCCACTGTGTGTATTGGGAGGCGGTAGGAGCCCACATGTAGACCCGTAGAGGGAGGGCGGGGTTATGTGTATGCAAAAAAATATTCGCTGCTGGTAACGAAGTGATGTACAGCCCTGATGAGGTGGAAACAACAGAGATGCCCAGTTGGATCATGCCATCTCTATCCAGCAAATTAAATGGGCAGTTATCAGAAATTAAAACAGGCAATTTTGTTGATGAGCTGTCATCCAGGCAAACAAGCGCACAGGAATGGATAATGGCTCCGTGACACACGTACCACTCGCAACAGTGGAGAGGACCGTTTGGCCGCTCCGTGTTAACCGTGGCCGGCCGATAGGCGGTTCTCACCACCGTTCGTGTGGCTCCCGTGTCTAACAAGAAAGGCAGCTCAGCATTTGCAAGACGCAAGGTTATCATTGGCAGTTTTCGGAAAGCTAGCTCATGAGATACATACTGTCCAACTGGGGAAGCTAACAGCAAAGCAGAGTCTTCATTGCAAATCAGTGTATTTGGTTGTGTCTGTGCATTCATACGACCTGATGTGGCAGCAGATGTGTCCAGGACCCCCACCTCCTCCTCCCGTGTCGCCTGTCAGTCCGAACCCCGGTATGAGCCTCCCCGTGGGGCCCACTGGTTGTGAGGTCCGTTGCTCCATCCTCGGCCTCTTCCGCGCCTTTGGTTGATGCCCTTGACGGAGTGGACAGTCTTCAGCCCAGTGACCGGGCTGGCCACATGTGAAGCAGCAGTCGTCACCCGGTTGGGGGCCGCTGGGCTGGGCGTGTTGTCACGGGTTCTGACATCGTGAACGGTCCCCGGGTCTGTCCTGTTGCACAGGTTAGTAGGGTGAAGGAAGCCGCTGCGGCACCATGGAGGAGAGAGAGAGAGGTGCGATGTTTGTCCTGAGCCTGCCTTGCCTTCTGTTCTTCTTCCTTTTTCTGCATTTGATCGTGGGCATGATCAGCATGTCTCAGCAAGTCTTCCAGTCGTCTCTTTCCGTATCCTACGCAGTGTGTTTCTATGGCTTTCCTAACTCCGTCCTGCAGGCCGACCAGGAAATGTTTGCAGAGGTGAGTGTTGTGGTTACACCGCCCCGAGCTGCCTCCCCGGCACGTTCAAGCCACTCCCCCAGCTCGGACGTGCCGGAAACATCCCAGCGCTCGGCTCGCGCTCTGAGGAGACGAGCGCTGCACTGCACCAGGTGTTTGCCATCATCCATCAGGCACACCTGTGGAAATCAGGCAGCCTTCTACAAGAAGCCTCCCAGAACGTCTCTCTGTGCTTCGACGTACTGAACCCTGAGGTAAAGTTCTGACAAGCCCTCCAGCGTTCCTTGCATTCTGTTTATTCCCCAGTGTCTTATCTTCGTGTCTCTGTTTCCTCCCAAGACTCTCCCTCCGCGATTTCCACGGCTCCCCGCGTCTCCCTCGTCCCCAGCGACCTTCACGTTTTCTCCCCGGTCCTCTCCTGCGATCTCCCCCCTTGTCCCTCTATCTGGACCCCTCCTTTCGGACTCGACTTCCCGGATCTCGGACCTGGACTTTCTCGGACAACCCCTCTTGGATCACGGACTGAACTTTCTTGCCAGGTGCACGCACATTTTTTCAACACCTCCTGGTCATTTACATACCACACCACACATAGGCTAAAAACACTCACACATAGTTATACACGCAAACCACGGGACACCACACATAGTTTATTCACACATCCCACTAACAGAACGCCTTTTTCACCATACATTTCCCTCCCACAATAAAACCCCCCTTTGTAGATTTAGAAGTCATCTCGTGTCTGTCTGTCTTGGGTTTCGCCACACGGGTCAGGTTCTGGTGCGCGAGCACAACAGAACGTCGGAGCCATTATGGACCCAGGCAAACCCAAGGAGCGGACGGTCCCTGTGACGCCCCAGAGCCCCGTCCCCCTAGAGGCAGTAGTAAGAAGTCACAGTTGCCAACTTGCCTCTCTCCGCTCAGAGCTCACTACTGCCTTCACTCGTGTCACCGTAGAGATCAGCGATCTTCAGTCCGGCTCCCAGGCCGTGACGAGCGCGTTAGATGCCCTCACCGCGCAGATCCATGCACTCTCCACAGCGGTCTCCAGGATGAGCGACCACCCTGCCCTGGCCTCGGTCTCTGCCCCCAGCTCGGCCTTCGGTTTCCCCGTTCCTGGTCCCGACGTTCCCCCTCCTCCGAGTCAACCCCCACTGGACCCCCGGTGCGAGCCTAACTTCCCCTGCCCCAAGGCCTTTGGTGGGGAGTTCGAGCTGTGCAGGGGTTTCCTTGGTCAGTGTGAGCTCCTGTTCAAACACCAGCCAGCCAGGTATAGGACAGGAGAGACCAAGGCAGCCCTTGTCATGTCCCTCCTCACCGGCAAAGCCCTCAGCTGGGCCAAAGCGGCGGTAGGCCATACCGAGCAGCTCGCCTCGGACTATGGTGCCTTCCGCCGCGAGTTCAATCTGGTGTTCGACCACCCAGCTGACGGGCAGGACGCTGCCGGCCGCCTCCATTCCATCCAACAGGGAGCCAGGTCGGTGGCAGATTATTCCTTGGAGGTAAGGATACTCGCGGCAGACAGTGGGTGGGATGACACTGCGCTCAAGAGCGCGTACAGGAGGGGGCTGAGCGACCCGTTCAAAGATCTCATCGTTCGGGACCGCCCTGCCTCCTTCAACGAACTCGTCACCCTCGCCCTCCAGATGGACGAACGGCTGCAGGAGCGGCCCCAGGAACGCGCCCCGCGCGCTGGCCCCTCCCATAGACTAACCCCCGTCCATTCTACCGGTGCCTTCCCTGGGTCAGCGTCCCGTGGGCTCTCTCCAGTGGAAGCTATCCGTTTCTTGGTTTTGCACGCCCCCACAGCGCCCCTGGTGTTAGGAAGACCGTGGTTGGAACGGCACGATCCCTACATCTCTTGGTCTACTGGGCGGATTTTGGGTTGGAGCGTTGCGTGTCATGCCAACTGCCTTCGCTCCGCCCACTCCCCGTCCAGCGGCCTCAGACCCGTGCCTCCTCCCACGGATCTCACTGGTGTTCCTCCCATTTATCACGATTTAGCCCCTGTATTTAGTAAAGACAGTGCACTTTCCCTCCCCCCTCACCGTCCCTATGATTGTGCCATAGATCTCTTTCCCGGGGCCGCCCTTCCCACCGGTCGGTTGCATAACCTCTCCGTCCCGGAGAAGGAGGCTATGCGCAATTATATCACAGAGTCCCTGGCCTCAGGAATCATAAGGCCCTCGTCTTCCCCGGTGGCAGCGGACTTCTTTTTTGTGGCAAAGAAGGAGGGCAGCCTGAGGCCTTACATAGATTATCGAATGCTAAATAACATCACGGTGAAAAATAAATATCCACTCCCCCTTATGAGTTCCACGTTCGAGCCACTCACTCACGCCACGGTGTTCACGAAGCTGGACCTGCGCAGCGCGTACCACCTGGTGCGCATCCGGGAAGGGGATGAATGGAAGACGGCCTTCAACACCCACCTAAGGCATTTCGAATACCTCGTTATGCCCTTCGGCCTCACCAACGCCCCGGCCGTCTTCCAGGCGTTGGTCAACGACGTGCTCCGGGACATGCTGAACACGTTCGCGGTGGTGTACCTGGATGACATCCTCGTGTTCTCCAGGACTGAGGAGGAACACCACCAGCATGTCCGCCTGGTCCTCCAACGGCTGCTGGAGAACAGGCTCTTCGTGAAAGCCGAGAAGTGCGTGTTCCACTCCGCCTCCATGGAGTTCCTTGGCCACATCGTGGAGAAGGGGCTCGTCCGCACTGACCCCAGGAAGACCCGAGCGGTGGAGGAGTGGGCACGGCCCACTAACAGGACGCAAATCCAGCGCTTCCTGGGGTTTGCAAACTTCTACCGGCGCTTCATCAGGGGGTTCAGCCGTGTGGCCGCCCCCCTCACTGCACTCACCTCCAACCTCCGCCCCTTCTCCTGGACCTCGGAGGCAGAAGCCGCCTTTTGGCCCTGAAGAGGCTGTTCACAACGGCTCCGGTGCTCGCCCACCCGAACCCATGCAGGCAGTTCATCGTGGAGGTGGACGCATCGGACACGGGCATCGGAGCCGTCCTCTCCCAGCGGTCGGAGGAGGACCAGAAGATCCACCCGTGCGCCTTCTTCTCCCGGCGTTTCAGTCCTGCGGAGAAGAATTACGACATCGGCAACAGGGAGTTGCTGGCCGTCCACGCCGCCCTAGAGGAGTGGAGACACTGGCTGGAGGGAGCAGGGCAGCCGTTCATCGTATGGTCCGATCACAAGAACCTGACCTACTTGCGGACGGCTAAGAGGCTCAACCCCAGGCAGGCGCGCTGGGCTCTCTTCTTCAGCCGGTTCGACTTCACCCTCACCTACCGCCCGGGCACCAAGAACGTCAGGGCAGACGCCCTCTCCCGTCTGTTTCCCGAGGGGTCCCCTGACGCCCCAGACACCATCCTTCCCCCGGCCCGGGTGGTGGGTGTCGTCACCTGGGCCATCGGTGGTGAGAAGGGCCCAGCGCGCCCAACCCGACCCACGCAATGGACCCCGGAACCGGCTATTTGTGCCTCCCTGTGTCCGGCCCCAGGTGCTGGAGTGGGGCCACTCCAGCCATCTTGCTTGCCACCCCGGTGTCTACCGAACGGCGGCCTTCATCCGCAGGGGTTTCTGGTGGCCCACCATGGAGGCAGACACCAGAGAATTCGTGGCAGCCTGCACCACCTGCGCCCGCAGCAAGGCTCTCCATCGCCCTCCAGCAGGTCTCCTGCGCCCCCTTCCTGTCCCCGGCCGACCTTGGTCCCACATTGCCTTGGACTTTGTAACTGGCCTCCCCGTGTCGCAAGGCAATGACACCATTCTGACCATTGTCGACCGGTTTTCCAAGGCCGTCCCCTTTGTTGCCCTCACCAAACTCCCCTCTGCAGCCGAGACGGCGGACCTTCTCGTCTCCCACTTCGTCCGACCCCATGGGATTCCCCTGGACATTGTCTCTGACCGTGGTCCCCAGTTCACTTCGAAGGTATGGCAGGCCTTCTGTAAGGGGATTGGGGCCACGGTCAGCCTCTCCTCCGGGTATCACCCCCAGACCAATGGGCAGGCAGAGCGGGCCAATCAAGCCCTGGAGGCGGCTTTACGTTGCATTACCACCAGCAACCCCGCCTCCTGGAGCAAGTACCTGCCCTGGGTGGAGTACTCGTTCAACTCCATGGAGAGTTCGGCTACCGGTTTGTCCCCCTTCGAGTGTTCTCTTGGCTATCAACCTCCTCTGTTCCCCCATCAGGAGTTGGAGGTGGCGGTCCCGTCCACGAAGGCCCATCTCGTTTGGAAGACCGCCCGGGCCGCTCTGTTGCGAGCTACAGAGCGGGCCCGGCGCAGCGCCAACCGGCGGAGAGTGCCGGCTCCAGCTTATCGACCTGGCCAGAAGGTATGGCTCCTGGCCCGGGACCTGCCCTTCCCTACCATCAACCGGAAGCTGGCTCCCCGCTACGTCGGTCCCTACACCATCGACCGCATCGTCAACCCTTCGGCGGTGCGTCTCCATCTCCCTACCTCACTCAAGATCCATCCCGTCTTCCATGTCTCGCGCCTCAAACCGGTAGCCACCAGCCCCCTGTCTCCCCCTGTCCAAGCTCCTCCACCCCCCAGGATCCTCGACGGTGGTGACATGGTCTGGGATGTCGACCAGCTGCTCGCCGTACGCCGCCGGGGGCGTGGGTACCAATACCTGGTGGACTGGGTTGGCTATGGGCCCGAGGACCGCAGCTGGGTTCCCCGGTCCTACCTGGCCGACCCCGCACTCCTGGAGGAGTTCTATCGGGCCCACCCCAACGCCATCGGACGGTCGCCCGGTGTCTACCGTAGAAGGGGGGGTCCTGTTGTGGTTACACCGCCCCGAGCTGCCTCCCCGGCACGTTCAAGCCACTCCCCCAGCTCGGACGTGCCGGAAACATCCCGAGCGCTGCACTGCACCAGGTGTTTGCCATCATCCATCAGGCACACCTGTGGCAATCAGGCAGCCTTCTACAAGAAGCCTCCCAGAACGTCTCTCTGTGCTTCGACGTACTGAACCCTGCGGTAAAGTTCTGACAAGCCCTCCAGCGTTCCTTGCATTCTGTTTATTCCCCAGTGTCTTATCTTCGTGTCTCTGTTTCCTCCCAAGACTCTCCCTCCGCGATTTCCACGGCTCCCCGCGTCTCCCTCGTCCCCAGCGACCTTCACGTTTTCTCCCCGGACCTCTCCTGCGATCTCCCCCCTTATCCCTCTATCTGGACCCCTCCCTTCGGACTCGACTTCCCGGATCTCGGACTTGAACTTTCTCGGACAACCCCTCTTGGATCACGGACTGGACTTTCTTGCCAGGTGCACGCACATTTTTTCAACACCTCCTGGTCATTTACATACCGCACCACACATAGGCTAAAAACACTCACGCATAGTTATACACGCAAACCACGGGACACCACACATAGTTTATTCACACATCCCACTAACAGAACGCCTTTTTCACCATACATTTCCCTCCCACAATAAAACGACCGGGCGGCATTTCGGTGGCCTTCTAAGGCTCGTAAAAATCAAATTAACAATCGAAAAAATAGCCAACATTAATCCAACTCACCGAACAGCGGGCGACGTAGTTCTCTGCCGGACTCCGTCGAAAAGAGAGAATGGAGCTCCGCCTCTAAATATAAACTGGGAAATATGACACCACCTCCGGTAGATGGCACGCTCTCCGGAAAAGGCGGCCCCCCACGCCGTTGTCACGGGAAACGTGACGCGACATCCGGCAAACGCGCGCCCTCCCCATAGACGGAAAAAAACAGAAAGGGGGAGGAAAAAAAGAAAAAAAAAAGAAAAAAAGGGACAGTGTGTTTTTTCCAGAGACGGGTTAGGGTTAGAGTTATAGGACCGTGTGTCCGAGGAAAGTGACGTGTTGTTGACAAAATTGGAGTTTGGAGAGACTAGCTTGGTGACCTTCTTGGGCCAGATGGCGTAAGAGAGAGACCGAGTCACGGCTGCACTGCGTTGTGGTGGGGGCACAAAGCAGGAGGTCGTCGACGTACTGCCATAGGGTTGAGCCGCGCGTCAGCGTAAGTGTGCTAAGGCTGTCTCGAAGCGCCCCGTTGTAGATCGTGGGGCTTTCACAATAGCCCTGACACAGCCTTGTCCATGTGTAAGGCCGACCGTCAAATAGGAACGCAAACCAGAACAGGGACGCTGAAGAAAGCGTTGGCAAGGTCCACAACGGTAAACCGCCGTGCAGAAGGGGGAACCTGAGACATAAGGGTGTAGGGATTGGGGACGCAGGGCGTGCGAGCCCTGACAGCTGCATTTACTGCCTGAAGGTCTTGAACGAACCTCCATTCAGTGGGCTGTCCAGGTGGGCGTATCTTCTTCACGGGAAAGATGGGAGTGGAAACCGGGGAGGTGGGGCAAGGGACAATTATGCCCTTGACACGCAAGGCACTGAATACAGGGCAGATGCCATTAACCGCTTCCGGTTTCAAAGGGTACTGAGGTTGGTGGGGACGGAAGTCGGATTTCGGGGTAATGATGACGGGCTCACAGTTATGTATGAGACCTACATCCTATTTCCCGTCAGCCCAAAGATGGGAGGGGATGTTGTGAAGCTGCGGAGCAAGTGCAGTGTGTGTGTGTGTGTGTGTGTGTGTGTGTATGGGCCTCAGTCACTGACGGTGAGGGGGCGGAAAGAGCCAACATTCGTGGCGTCACCGCAACGGTGGCGCCACGAATGTGAGGGGGACCAGTCGCGTGAAGAGTCGGCGGGAAGCCAATCTGACGCCAGAGAAGCTTGTCGCGCGAGTGGACCCGTATCTGTCCACTGGGAACCCCGTCGTTTTACCAAGGAGACGTGCGGGACCGAGTCATCAACCGAAAACAACGCAGTTTGGTCGTTGTCTAATGTACACGTGACATGAGCGGTGCAGTGTAGGTTGTCCGCTGTCATGTAGGTCGATGCGTCCCCTGTTGTGGTGTGTGAGCAAGGGAGCAGAGCCACTGTGTGTATTGGGAGGCGGTAGGAGCCCACATGTAGACCCGTAGAGGGAGGGCGGGGTTATGTGTATGCAAAAAAATATTCGCTGCTGGTAACGAAGTGATGTACAGCCCTGATGAGGTGGAAACAACAGAGATGCCCAGTTGGATCATGCCATCTCCATCCAGCAAATTAAATGGGCAGTTATCAGAAATTAAAACAGGCAATTTTGTTGATGAGCTGTCATCCAGGCAAACAAGCGCACAGGAATGGATAATGGCTCCGTGACACACGTACCACTCGCAACAGTGGAGAGGACCGTTTGGCCGCTCCGTGTTAACCGTGGCTGGCCGATAGGCAGTTCTCACCACCGTTCGTGTGGCTCCAGTGTCTAACAAGAAAGGCAGCCCAGCATTTGCAAGATGCAAGGTTATCATTGGCAGTTTTCGGAAAGCTAGCTCATGAGATACATACTGTCCAACTGGGGAAGCTAACAGCAAAGCAGAGTCTTCATTGCAAATCAGTGTATTTGGTTGTGTCTGTGCATTCATATGACCTGATGTGGCAGCAGATGTGTCCAGGACCCCCCGCTCCTCCTCCCATGTCGCCTGTCAGTCCGAACCCCGGTATGAGCCTCCCCGTGGGGCCCACTGGTTGTGAGGTCCGTTGCTCCATCCTCGGCCTCTTCCGCGCCTTTGGTTGATGCCCTTGACGGAGTGGACAGTCTTCAGCCCAGTGACCGGGCTGGCCACATGTGAAGCAGCAGTCGTCACCCGGTTGGGGGCCGCTGGGCTGGGCGTGTTGTCACGGGTTCTGACATCGTGAACGGTCCCCGGGTCTGTCCTGTTGCACAGGTTAGTAGGGTGAAGGAAGCCGCTGCAGCGCCATGGAGGAGAGAGAGAGAGGTGCGATGTTTGTCCTGAGCCTGCCTTGCCTTCTGTTCTTCTTCCTTTTTCTGCATTTGATCGTGGGCATGATCAGCATGTCTCAGCAAGTCTTCCAGTCGTCTCTTTCCGTATCCTACGCAGTGTGTTTCTATGGCTTTCCTAACTCCGTCCTGCAGGCCGGCCAGGAAATGTTTGCAGAGGTGAGTTTCCCATTGGCCTCTCGCCGTGGACGGGGGAGAGAGAACTGGTGGCGGTTGGGGTGTTGGTGGTGGTGGTGGTGTCAGACGGGGTGTCGGTGGTGGTCCCAGGATCGGTCTCATGGCGCCGCGTTGTTGGACAGGTTGTTGGACGCACCCGGAGTCGTCAGAGGGGTGTCCCAGAGACATCGCTATGAGCTGCGGATATAAGGAAGACAAAAGGAGAGAGAGAGGCTGGCTGCCATGTGAGTATGGCGGAGGGGTGGATGTCAGAGATGGATTAGGAGAGGTGTGTGAGAACGGGTCTTTGGTTGATACGTGAGCTGTCGTATCTCTGTCTTTGTCCGAGTCGTCGCTGCGCGTCATAGTCCTCTGTAGCCTTTTTCTTTCCCTACTTTCACACTCTTTCTCCCACATTCCCAAAATTCTTTCTTGCTCTGCCATATACTCTAATCATGTTGTAGGAATCTTTTTCCTTTCTAAGACCTTCGCTTTTCCCATTTCCATATACTATCGGACTTTCATTAGTTTATTCTTGCTCAAAGTTCCTTCAACAGGAAACCCATGATCCTGCATCCAGTCTAAAATATATTTTACCGAGTCTTCACCATATTTCCTTATCACTCATTATCTGATAGATCGGACCCTCCATATCTATCGGGGGCGGTTTACTGCCCTTGTTTCCCTTTTATTTTCTTTTTTCCCCTCAAAATTCACTTGATCCTACCAAATGACCACTTCTATTAGTGCGAGACCGAGGGTGAACAGCCGCTTAATTGTCAGTGCACGACCTCATCTGGTTTCAATAGTACGCGTTTTAAATGATCATTTTATCCTTTAAAGAATTCTGCTTACCCGTGCGATGAATCTCCCAGGGTTTTGCTGAGGGATCTCAGCGACACCGACCAAACGGACCACCCGCCTCTCCCTTTCTTCTTCTCAAACCTGGTGAGGTTATTGGGAGATCGGTGACTATGTTCTTGTCCCGAGATGATCGGTCAGCCGGTTGTCCGTCTGGCGGGGCGACGTGAGATCCCGCTTCTGACACCAAATTGTTGTGGATTTTCCTTTATCCTTTTAATGGGCTCTTGCCCCAGCAACCTCTGGGGAGAATAATCATCGGACAAATATTGAAGCAAACAGAGAATCTTTAATGCATCTGCAGATGGAGAGACATAAGGCCACACAGAGGTTCGTCTGTGAGGATATGCTCTGCCTCTGAGCTGGAGATAGTGGTTTTTTATACAACAGTCCGTCGCGTCATACACTATGTTTCCTGCGTCAACTAAGGTGTAATCTTACAAAGGAATGAAGGAAACATCTACGTTAATCACGTTCTGTGCCTCGTGAGTGTCTGTACGCCTGTTGCACTTGTCTTTTGCTGTACCTGGCCGTTCCTGGGATGCGGCAATGGGGAGGCAAGCATAGTAACAGTTGCTATGTGGCCCCATGGAAGGTACGCATGAGAACAATGGTTATGTGTGTCTGCAGTGAGTGAGAAGTTTCATACACACAGACAAGTGGAAAACTACAGAGTACATACGGAGTGCATATGGAGAACATTTTGTACTCCACATACATCACCAACATCCTGCTCAGCTCTCCCCTTCTCAGCCTCCTCCTGCTCAGCTGCACCACTCTCCTCTCAGAGCCTCACCGCAGCCACATCGTCATGACACGACTGGTACGAATGCCATTGCGAGGTACTTGGTGCGCCGAGAGCTTGTGAATTCCGGTCTCATCCAGTTCAACGAGCGCCCAGAAAATTATTGGGCATGGAAGTCCTCTTTCTTCAACGCCATTGAAGGACTGAACTTAACTGCCAGCGAGGAGCTCGACCTCTTGACAAAGTCGTTAGGAAAAGAGTTCTCAGAGCACGTTACAAGGATTCGCTATGTGCACGTCGCCGACCCTGTAGTGGGCCTACAACATGTCTGGGAACGCCTAGAAGAGTGCTCCCCTGAAGTGATCGAGAGAGCGCTCTTCGAGAGGATAGAGAACTTTCCAAAAATCTCTCAGAAAGACCCCGTAAAGTTGAGGGAACTGGGAGACCTGCTGATGGAGTTAGACTCTGCTAAGTGTGAGGGCTACCTGCCGGGGCTCTCGTACCTGGACACCGCCAGGGGTGTCAACCCGATCGTTGAGAAGCTGCCACACAGTCTACAAGAGAGGTGGATAACTAAGGGTTCCCAGTACAAAGAGCGGCACCATGCCCCCCCCCCATTCACCTTCTTCGCAGACTTCCTCTGCAGCGAGGCACACAGAAGAAACGACCCCAGCTTTACTCTCCCTTCAGCTCCCTCGAAAACGTCCAGCAAGTCCTCCACAGGGTTCTCAAAACATGAGCGATCAGAAAAGGAATCAAGACACGCCAAAACGAATGTCTCCACTCACAAGACAGAGGTCTCAACAAACCGCTCAGCTTCTCAGTCACGCAGTTAGAGCAGCATGCCTGGCGACAAAGGGAAACAATGTCCCATCCATCAGAAGCGCCATCCTCTAAAGAAATGTCGGGGTTTTCGAAGCAAGTCTCTTGAGGAGCGCAAAGCCTTTCTGAAAGAGAATGGTGCCTGCTACAGGTGTTGCTCCTCCACAACTCACTTGGCGAAGAACTGTAAGGCAACTTTGAAGTGCAGCGAATGTGAGAGCGATGACCACATAGCGGCGCTCCACCCTGGACCTCCTCCACGGGACAAAAAAGACAAGGACCCCACCTCAGAGCATGGCGGGGAGATTGAAGAGGAGGCGCCTCCACCAGCAGTCACCTCTAAATGCACAGCACACCCAGACAGAGCTAGTAACGTCTACATCGTCCTGGACGACCAGAGCAACAGATCTCTGGCGAGGTCTGATTTCTTCTACCTCATCCAAATCAGAGGTTCAGACTCACCGTACACCCTGCGTACATGTGCAGGAGTCACCGATACATCTGGAGGAAGAGCCACAGGGTTCTTGGCGGAGTCGTTGGATGGAAAAAACAAGTGTGCTGCTTCCAACACTCATTGAGTGCAACCATATGCCTGACGATCGGTCAGAAATCCCGACCCCAGAAGCTGCACAGCACCACAGCCACCTGAAGTCCATCGCTCGCAGAATCCCTCGCCTGGACCCTGAAGCCCAGATCCTGATACTTCTGGGACGCCACATCCTTCAGGTCCACAAAGTCAGGGAGCAACGCAATGGTCCTCCCAGCGCCCCCTATGCCCAACGTCTAGACCTGGGTTGGGTGGTTATAGGGGACGTGTGCCTGGGTTCAGCCCACAAGCCAGCAGCTGTGACTTCCTATCGCACCAGCGTGCTCGAAAACGGAAGGCCATCTCTCCTCACTCCGTGCCCCAACCGTCTCCAGGTCAAGGAAAGGTTCCTCCTTACAGCATCAAACATGACACCCCAGTCCCTGATGATGACAAAGTGGGGCTTTCCATCGAAGATCGTCTGTTCCTGGAGTTCATGGACAGAGAGATGGTGATGGACGACACCAACAGCTGGGTGGCGCCTCTCCCATTCCGATCCCCTCGTCGACGGCTCCCGAACAATCGAGACCAAGCTCTCAGCAGACTTACCTCTCCCCGCCGCACCCTGGAAAGAAAGCCTAAGATGAAAGCCGACTTCGTCACACCTTCATGCAAAACATCTTTGATCACGACCAGGCTGAGTTGGCCCCACCACTACCGGAGGGAAGTGAGTGCTGGTACTTACTTATCTTCGGCGTCTACCACCCTCAAAAGCCAGACAAGATCAGGGTTGTCTTCGATTCCAGCGCTCAACATCACGGCATCTCCCTGAACGATGTGCGTGCTACTTACCGGCCCGGATCTGAACAACAGCTTGCTGGGAGTCTTGCTGCGCTCCCGAAGAGAAACAGTGGCTGTCATAGCGGACATCGAGCAGATGTTTCACAGCTTCGTCGTTCGAGAAGACAACAGAGATTTCTTGTGTTTCCTGTGGTTCAACAACAACGACCCCAACCGAGAGATTGCCGAGTATCGCATGAAAGTCCACGTATTCGGCAACTCACCATCCCCAGCTGTCGCCATCTATGGACTTCACCGAGCAGCAGAACACAGCTCCAGGGAACACGGAATGGATGCCAAGCACTTAGTGGAACGCGACTTCTACGTCGACGACCGCCTCGCTCTGGCTGGGTTGCGTCCCGAGGGGCAGCCGTGAGTAGAGGGAGGAGTCGTTGGCAGCTTGACTGGAGGTGGCCACTTGCTGTGTATTTAGCATAGCAGCACACTCAGCTGCTCCCTCAACCTGTAGTGCGATGGTAATTGCTCTGGACAGCAGCAGATCGTCTTTTTCCAGCAGGAGAGTCTCACGCACCTTTGCGTTGTTGGTGTGTTCGATTAGCTGGTCGCGAACCATCTCGTCCTGAAGCGCGCCAAACTTGCATGAGCTAGCTATCCCTCGCAAATTAGCTACGTACTGCCGCACAGACTCACCAGGCAGTTGGTGTCGCTGACGGAATATAAATCGCCGAAGGAGGGCACTCTGTGGAGCAGCGAAATGGGTGCTCATAAGTCCCACAGCTTTGTCAAAGTTTGTGACGTTCCCCAGAGTCCCGAGCACACGATGACCCTCTGCTCCCAAGCAGTGTAGCAACAGAGCCGTCTTCCTAGCCTGGCTCACGTCGTCGAGCCCTGAGGCGATGATGTAATTTTCAAAACTATGTAGCCAGCGAGTCCATGGTACCGGAGGCTCGCCAGGTAACGCCAGGAAGGGGGCAGGTGGTGGGAGAGAGATATCAGCCATCCTCGTCGCCAATATTGTATTGAGAAATCACGTCAGGACACAGCGCTGTCGCTCGACACAACCTCTACGTTGCATTCTTTATTTAGACTGACACAGCATCACAGGCAGACCCGATCAAACAACCCAGAGCCCGCAGGCATCACCAAGCGATCCCAGCACAATAGAACAGCACCAAATCAAATGCAGCACTGTCGATGTGTGCAGACATAACAAGGGGCTTACCAGCGTTTCCCATTGGAAGTAACAACCCCTTTCAGCCCGCGATTTAGCAAACACCGTTCACATGTGTCGCACCGGGCATTCATGCAGCATAAGCCTCGGTTTGTAGCTAAGAGCCGTTCACAATGTGCTGCACGAGGCCTACCTACACGTGTTGCTAGTGCTAGCTAACGTTAGCTAGTACAAGAAGTGAATCTCTTGTGCTGCTTAGCTACGGGTGCTTAATAGTGACGAGCATAATCGTTCAATAAAAATTAGGCTCACATGCATCGAAACTGACGATATTAAATGATTCCAAGTAGAAAATTCAACAAGCCAACTAGCTAGATAGCATTTGCCTTGGCGTGGGACTGACAAGCTAGCATAAGCTAACGTGAGCTAGTGAAAATTCGCACACATTAAAATGACATCTGGATGTAACGTTACATGTATATAGACATCTCCGATATCGTTATGCAAGCAGGTGAGCGGCTAACGTTAAACCGGAATTAAGCAAGCGAGACTGTGTGGCTAGCTAGAATTAGCAGGCCCCGTTTATAGCAGCTAGCAGCAGGTCTGTCTTCTAACGTCAGGCGTAGCCAATCGCTCGGTTGGTTGTCGGTGTGATAACGTGGCAATATTCGCTAACTTTAAAAAAAAAAAAATTCGCTAACTAACGTTAGCTAGCTTATGCTAGCTAGTCGTTTCCTAGCCAGGCTAGCTAGCTATGAACGTATAAACTGCCGTGCGATAACGTTATAATTAGCTTTAATCAGTCACTTAAAAATCACACTCGAGTGTGCCAAAATGTTACAAAAACATGTCGATATTCAATGTTTACTGGGGTTTTTCGCGCTTCGGCTCACTTCTTACCGAGAAATTGGCACTTGGCACAAGTTGGCCGTGAACTTGACTTCTCCTCAGGGCTCCAAGCAGTGAAAAGAAAAATGGCATAAAATCAAGAGATTTTGAGAACCAAAGTTTGGCTACGTCAGTAGTCACGTGACATACTGGATGGAAAAATAGTCTTTGGTTTTAAGTCAGTCAAATACATTGTACCAATGAGGCCCTGATTTCCATTGAATTAAAGTGATTTTAATACATATATAGACCCAAAATATCATAAATACCATTATATCGGGTCCAATCAAATAAAAAACACGCTTTAATTGAATGGCAGCATATGATCACTTTTTACTGTGTGGATGCAAACAGTGAAACTTATGTAACCCCTTTTTCACTGGCGGGTGAAGTAATACTTGGGGTAGTATTGGTCGAGGATCAATGACCACACCGGGTTATAGAACTCAGGTTTAATCGTGTCTCAGTAGGCAGACGTAATAACCATACGTGGTAGTGGTGTAACCATAATAACAGTCCGGGTAGTACATAGCACCTATTGTAGTTCCAGTGGATATACATGGCGTTATATCACTACAACCAGCTGCACTGATGTTTGCTCGGGAGCTACAGACGCCTGTGGATCTGGTCTTTGGCAAGCCGCCAAACCCACCAGTACGAGTGCCGCCGGGCCAGGACTATGTAGACGCACTACAGGACCGGATGGAGGCTCCTCATCAGCTGGCTCCAGAAAATATGGCTTCTGCAGGGGAAAGGCAGAAGAGAGCCTATGATGTACGTTGCCACTGCAAAGAGTACCAGCAGGGGGACAACGTATGGGTGTATAACCCACGGCGAACGAAGGGACGGTCCCCAAAGCTGAACAGCAACTGGGAGGGGCCGTGCCTCATCCTGAAGAGGATCTCAGAGGTCATCTATAGAGTGAAGCTCCACAGCCGCCCTCGGATAGTCATCCTTCACCAAGATCGCCTCGCACCTTACTTAGTACAGACCAGGCTACCGGGGTCCAGGGAGGGGGTAAGGACACTGCTGGATCAAAGCCAACCTCCCTGGATGTCAGCAAGGAGCTACCATTAGAGCACCTTGTTTTGGGCCAGGGAGGGGGCGGGGACACTGGGTTTACAGAGCTGCCCTCCCTGGCCAGGAATGGAAACAGCGGTGACGTCGACGTCGACAGTGGGGGCTCAGACCCAGCGGATGCAGAGCCGCCGCCGTCATCCATCAGCAGCCCGCGGCAAGGAGCAGCCCGGGATGGGAGAGGTGCTCGGCGGAAGAAACCCTCATGGTGGATGGACCCATCCACATGGGATTTGGGTTAGGCCAACGGGACGTTGGTCTTTCAAGGAAGGAGGCAGTGTGGCGAATTCAACTAGAGTGTTCCTGCTCCAAGTTCATTTGCATGTTACCCACGATGCAACTGAAATGTCGATGTTTTGGTTATGTTGTGGGCTATTGAACACGTTAAAAACGGGCATATCTGTTACAGATAGCGGGGATGCGGTGCAAGGTGATGGGGACGTTACGAGAGAAGTTGATTAGACAACATGCTATTTCCCACCATGAGGGTAAAGAGTAGGCAAATAGATAAGGTCGCTTCTGTGGCCAAGAAAAGGATCAAGCTGAGACCAAAACGAATTTGTGACTGTTATGACTAGCTTGGCTTGCGGTCATTAAAAGCTTGCTTGTTAACTCTGAAAGGTTTGCTGAGAAGTCCATTATTTGACCACGTCAAAATATCATCATGTTGATTTTATGTCAACCCATTTGGCCCCGCTACACTGGGAGGAGCCATTACATATGAAGCCCCTGCCCCCCCCCCCAAAAAACAAACAAAAACAAAACAAAAATAAAAAATGATGTCAGTCATTTATTTGCGACTGTTGTGCGGACTGTGTGTGTTGAGCAGCGACCCCCGGTACACCCTTGTTACAGTCGTTTTTGCTGACCCGGAAGTTGTACTGTCAAGCAAGCGCCACAAACAACGCGCGCGGACAGCCTGGACACGGCAGCAGTGGCACATCCTACAAGATTAATAAAGTGTGAGTATTAATCATATACGTTTTGATGCAAGCTGTGCCTTGCCCCTTTAAGGAGAGGGCTTAGTGGGTATTGTGTGTGTGTGGGGGGGGGTGATGTAGACGCAGCCGTGTGTGTGTGTGTCTGTGTATTTTCTGTTTGTAGCCGCAGCCGCGGAGACTCTAGTTTGCCGACAGATAGGAAGGTAGCCACCGTTACCAGTGATGATTTGTATGCATCACGGGGAGGGAGGGAGGGAGGCTGCCGTGTGTTAAATGGGACTGCAGTGCAGGGCAGTGGCCGGCCCGTTCTCCACCGCAGAGTTGGTCCGGACTCTTTATGAAGTTGTTACCAGCTACGAGCCAGGCTAAGCTAAATAGACTAGCGAGACACCCACCAGAGGCTTCCAACTACGGTTCGGAGCCGCGACGCTGGAGAGGTAACAGTACTAGACGTGCTGCTGCACTAGACGTTTTGTTGTTTTGTTGTGTTAAGTTACAAGTAAAGCTGAGCGTCGCTGTGTAAGTTAGCTTTTACCTAATCAACGTTAGCCAACTTGCTAAGTAGGCTGTTGCTCTGCGTGCGCGTTTTCATTTTTGGGGTAGCATGCGGCGATAGCTTTTATTAAAAAGCATGCGAATTTGCCCTGGGAATCAGTGGAGGCTGATGGAAGTGCCCCATTTGTATCTTAACTGTCATCTTCTTCTCTCTATAGACACTGTGGGACCTGAGCAGGACCCAAACAGACCTCACCTACGATGCAGTCCCAGGTAGACCAGTATAGTATGGTCTATAATAGCAGATCATGATCCAGCTCAAGGTTATTGTAGTTCAGTAAAACTGAACTAAAACCATTTGTGAAAAGAGAAGAAAAAAAAAAAAAAAACGTTTCAGTTCACTGAAATAAAAATAATACTTGACTTTAGAGGAGCAAGAAGAGGAAGCGAGTGAAGGCAGAGCCGAAGATCAAATGGTGGAAGTTGAAGAAGGAAAACTGTTGTGTGGAGTTCAGGCAGGGGTTAAGACAGGCACTGGGTGGATAGTGGAGAGTTGCCGGACGGCTGGGCAACCACTGCAGAAATAGTGAGGGAGACAGCTAGGAAGGTACTTGGTGTGTCGGCAGGACAGAGGAAGGAAGAAAAGGAGACTTGGTGGTGGAGTGAGGAAGTACAGCAAAGTATACAGAAGAAGAGGTTGGCAAAGAAGAAATGGGATAGTCAGAGAGATGAAGAAAGTAGACAGGAGTACAAGGAGACACAACTTAAAGCTAAGAGAGGTGGCAAAGGCAAAAGGCGTATGGTGAGTTGTATGACAGGTTAGACACTAAGGAAGGAGAAAAGGACTTGTACCGATTGGCTAGACAGACGGACCGAGCTGCAAAGGATGTGCAGCAGCTTAGGGTGATGAAGGATAGAGATGGAAATGTGCTGACGAGCGAAGAGAGTGTGCTGAGAAGGTGGAAGGAGTACATTGGGGGGCTGATGAATGAAGAAAATGAGAGAGAGAGAGCAGGTTGGATGATTTGGGGATAGTGAATCAGGAAGTGCAGTGGATTAGCAAGGAGGACGTGAGGGCAGCTATGAAGAGGATGAAGAGTGGCAAGGCAGTTGGTCCTGATGACATACCTGTGGAGGCATGGAGATGTTTAGGAGAGATGGCAGTGGGGTTTTTAACTAGATTGTTTAACTCAAACTTGGAAAGGGAGAGGATGCCTGAGGAGTGGAGAAGAAGCATACCGGTACCGATTTTCAAGAACCAGGGCGATGTGCAGAACTGTAGCAACTACAGAGGTATAAAGTTGATCAGCCACAGCATGAAGATTTGGGAAAGAGTAATCGAAGCTAGGTTAAGAGGAGGAGAGGTGACGATTAGCGAGCGGCAGTATGGTTTCATGCCACGAAAGAGCACCACAGATGCGATGTTTGCTTTGAGAATGTTGATGGAGAAGTATAGAGAAGGCCAGAAGGAGCTACATTGTGTCTTTGTAGATTTAGAGAACGCATAAGCCAGGGTGCCGAGAGAGGAGATGTGGTATTGTATGAGGAAGCCGGGAGTTGCCGAGAAGTATGTAGGAGTGGTGCAGGATATGCACGTGGAAGTGTGAGAGTGGCGAGGTGACAGATGGGTTCAAGGTGGAGGTGGGATTACATCAAGGATCGGCTCTGAGCCCCTTCTTGTTTGCAATGGTGATGGACAGGTTGACGGATGAGATCAGGCAGGAGTCTCTATGGACGATGATGTTCGCGGATGACATTGTGATCTGTAGCGAGAGTAGGGTGCAGGTGGAGGAGAGCCTGGAGATGTGGAGGTATGCACTGGAGAGAAGAGGAATGAAAGTCAGTAGGAGCAAGACGGAATACCTGTGTGTGAAAGAGAGGGAAGACAGTGGAATGGTCAGGAGTGGAGGTGACGAAGGCATATGACTTTAAATACTTGGGGTCAACAGTCCAAAGTAACGGGGAGTGCAGGAGAGAGGTGACGAAGAGAGTGCAGGTAGGGCGGAGAAGAGTGTCAGGAGTGATTTGCGACAGAAGGGTGCCAGCAGGAGTTAAAGGGAAGGTTTACAAGATGGTTGTGAGACCAGCTATGTTGTATGGTTTGGAGACAGTGGCACTGACGAAAAGACAGCAGGAGGCGGAGCTGGAGGTGGCAGAGTTGAAGACGCTAAGGTTTTCACTGGGAGTGACGAAGAAGCACAGGATTAGGCACGATTATATTAGAGGGACCGCTCAAGTTGGACGGTTTGGAGACAAAGCAAGAGAGGCAAGATTGAGATGGCTTGGGCATGTGTGGAGAAGGATGCTGAATATGGAGCTGTCAGGGAAGAGGAGAAGAGGAAGGCCAAAGAGGAGGTTTATGGATGTGGTGAGGGAGGACATGCAGGTGGCTGGTGTGATAGAGGAAGATGCAGAAGACAGGAAGAAATGGAAACGAATGATCCGCTGTGCCGACCCCCAACGGGAGCAGCCGAAAGTAGTAGTAGTAGACTTTAGAGGAAAAAACAAATAAACAAACAAACAAACAAACAAAGTGAAACGATATTGTGCACTTTCAAAAGTAACTAAGATAAAATCCAAATGTTCCTCTTCGGCAGTCTGTCAAAACGATGATGACTGTGATGCAGTTTAAGCGGAGCAAGTGCACCTGTGTGTCATCAGGCCCGCATTAGAGTGACAATATCGAAATAATAGTGAAGAAGAAGACAAAAACAAAGTAAAAAAAAAGTATGGGAGAGCATGGTGAGGGCTGGTCTTGGTTTGTGCCTGCCTAGATGTGTCTATCTGAGCAGTTGGCATTGGTCTGACTTACTGTACCCTTACTGTCTTTCAGCCAATGGAGTATATTTTCCGGGATGACTGCACTGATGCCGATCCCGAGGATGGAGTGGTTGGTGGTGGTGTCCGAGATCCCTTGCCCCCTGTCAGAAGTGAACCTCGCTGCCCTTCAGGGATTAATAAATCTCATGACATCGACCTGGTGTGATCAGGAGCTCTATATTCAGACAGTTGATCTTGTGCGAAGACTGTGTTCTTGAAGATGACAGTCCCAGTCCCACATTTTGCAATTTTGCCCCCTCCTTTGGTAGCAAGAAATATTTTTGCTCTTTCTGTCTCTGGCCACTGAGGATGGTAAGATTCATCGATTCACACTGGTGAAGCTAGCCAGCCAGCCAGCCTTTCAGCCAGCCAGTCTGTCAGCCAGCCAGCCAGTCTGTCAGCCAGCCAGCCGCATGCATGTTCAAGATTTTGACTGCACCATTAAAACAAGTGTGCACCGGGTACAATTTGGGATGAAACTAGTGAAAATGCCTGTTTGTGAAAGGTCTAAGTGTGTGTGTGTGTGTGTGTGTGTGTGTGTGTGTGTGTGTGTGTGTGTGTGTGTGTGTGTGTGTGTGTGTGTGTGTGTGTGTGTACACTTATTTGCTAGTGCAGGGGTCCAAAGCAGTCCACAGCTCAGGAGCAGAAAGTGATGGTAATAATGTTCGTTGTTTCAGAGCATTAAAACAAAGTGGATTCGGGCGTTCGTGTTGTCGTGACGCAGATTCAAGCCTGTGGTGCGTCTGCTTTAGTTTGGGGGTAAAAATGACGACTTGACTTGTGAAAGTCTTTCTGTCACACTGATGACGCGCTGCTTGCTGTTCAGTGAAGTGTTCTAGTACAACAATGTGCACACTTGAGTGTTGAACTCCTGTTCACGGTCAGTAGGTGAACTTGACATACACTTAAAAGGGTCCTTTTAAAGGTGCAGCGTTGCGGTCGGCATCACTGATACGTGCCAGCATGAAATGCATATTTGAAATGGGCAGAAGGAGGGAATTAAGTACCCCAATTTAATTCCCCAAAACGTGTTGAAACTGAATTTGTGATGACGGACAAACCCACCGCCCTCTGCTGGCTCCGTCCCTTTGGAAATGTGGGGGACATTCAAGTTTGGCTATGCAAAGTTGACTTTGTTTCCCCTTGTTGTTTTGACTTGACTAAGTAGTAAATTGTGTCGCTAATAACTCGAAATGTATAGCAAACAAATGTCAACAGCTTGGAAACATGTTGTTATTCTTTTCTGCCTTAACATGACACTGGCAAACAGCACATAAAGGAAGCGTGTTAGGTGGTAAACCCTTTAAGACACGTTTATACATCCTATCAACAAAGCCTGCGCCACATTTGATGGCTGTCGCCATAGCTTCCTTACATTCACAGTATTTCACCCAATGTGCAGTGGGAAATGTGACGGCGTGGCGCTAACAAGTGGAAAACAAATCTGCCATCCGTTCCACACGTGTGGTCGAAGCGGACGGTGATGTTAGCGAAAGTAGTAATGAATAAATAAATAGATAAACAAATAAATGTTATGCGTGCGGTACGGACGAAGACTCGGCACTCGGACAGACTTCACTGGTCTTTAATGTAACATTGTCTTATCTTGCAGACGTCCACGTGTACACGGCTACAACTCTCTAGCAACGGAACAACGCTCTTCCTCGAGGCAAGTATACATATAGTATATGTATAGAAGGTTGTGTAGAGAAGGTTGGATGATGTAGGGATAGTGAATCAGCAAGTTCAGTGGATTAGCAAGGAGGAAGTGAGGGCAGCTATGAAGAGGATGAAGAGTGGCAAGGCAGTTGGTCCTGATGACATACCTGTGGAGGCATGGAGATGTTTAGGAGAGATGGCAGTGGGGTTTTTAACTAGATTGTTTAAGTCAATCTTGAAAAGTGAGAGGATGCCTGAGGGGTGGAGAAGAAGCATACCAGTGCCGATTTTCAAGAACCAGGGCGATGTGCAGAACTGTAGCAACTACAGAGGTATAAAGTTGATCAGCCACAGCATGAAGATTTGGGAAAGAGTAATCGAAGCTAGGTTGAGAGGAGGAGAGGTGATGATTAGAGAGCAGCAGTATGGTTTCATGCCACGAAAGAGCACCACAGACGCGATGTGTGCTTTGACAATGTTGATGGAGAAGTATAGAGACTGCCAGAAGGAGTTGCATTGTGTCTTTGTAGATTTAGAGAAAGCATACGACAGGGTGCCAAGAGAGGAGGTGTGGTATTGTATGAGGAAGTCGGGAGTTGCAGAGAAGTATGTAGGAGTGGGACAGGATATGTATGAGGAAAGTGTGACAATGGTGAAGTGTGCAAGGTTGGAATGACAGATGGGTTCAAGGTGGAGGTGGGATTACATCAAGGATCGGCTCTGAGTCCTTTCTTGTTTGCAATGGTGATGGACAGGTTGACGGACGAGATCAGGCAGGAGTCTCCATGGACGATGATGTTCGCGGATGACATTGTGATCTGTAGCGAGAGTAGGGTGCAGGTTGAGGAGAGCCGGGAGAGGTGGAGGTATGCACTGGAGAGAAGAGGAATGAAAGTCAGTAGGAGGAAGACGGAATACCTATGCGTGAATGAGAGGGAGGACAGTGGAATGGACAGGATGCAAGGAGTGGAGGTGACAAAGGCATATGAGTTTAAATACTTGGGGTCAACTGTCCAAAGTAACGGGGAGTACAGGAGAGAGGTGAAGAAGAGAGTGCAGGCAGGCAGGGTGGAGTGGGTGGAGAAGAGCGTCAGGAGTGATTTGCGACATAAGGGTACCAGCAAGCATTAAAGGGAAGGTTAACAGGATGGTTGCGAGACCAGATACGTTATATGGTTTGGAGACAGTGGCACTGACGAAAAGACAGCAGGAGGCAGAGCTGGAGGTGGCAGAGTTGAAGATGCCAAGATTTTCACTGGGCGTGACGAAGAAGGACAGGATTAGGAACGATTATATTAGAGGGACAGCTCAAGTTGGACGGTTTGGAGACAAAGCAAGAGAGGCAAGATTGAGATGGCTTGGACATGTGTGGAGGAGAGATGCTGGGTATATTGGGAGAAGGATGCTGAATAGGAAGCTGCCAGGGAAGAGGAAAAGAGGAAGGCCAAAGAGGAGGTTTATGGACGTGGTGAGGGAGGACATGCAGGTGGCTGGTGTGACAGAGGAAGACACAGAAGACAAGAAGAAATGGAAACGGATGATCCGCTGTGGCGACCCCTAACGGGAGGAGCCGAAAGTAGTAGTATATATATATATATGTGTGTGTGTGTGTATACATATACTATATACATATACACACACACACACACACACACACACACACACACATATATATATATGTATATAGCGGCCCCTTACCGATGGGCTCCAACACTGGTAAATGCCTTAATTGTCAAAGGTGGGATACTACACCCCCTTCCCTTTTAAGGTAAGAATACAATCAACAACAGTGTCAACAATCATATAAGTTTCACCAGCTTCATAAAGGATTAGAGTAAAACAGATAAGTAATCTTAAAGCACGTTTTTTTTAAACATGTTAAAGTTCATCAAGTTCAGAGTTCAATCTTCTACACTAAACAGTAGTCTCCTTTGTTTGCCTCTTTTCCCTGATCGTGATTTCCGGCAGCAAATATGCCAGTGTTGTTTGTTTTGAAGCTGGTGAAGGTAGTGTACATTATTTGCAAGATATTTACAAGTTATGTGTAGCTATTTCCATGTCACTTTAATGGACTATGTGAACACTGTAGCCTGTTTTATGTCTGTGGCTGTATAATATGAGTTATATAGCATACAGTAACTGGTCTCATCTTCTGTGTCATTTCACTTTTACAAATGTATTCTTTCATGGGGATGACGACAACATTAAAGAGCATTCAACTTCACTACAGCCTCCGACTTTCTCTTGAAGCCTGTTCGCTATCTGTCAATTTGTATGCATCAAGGATAGGCAACATGGTCCAGAAAGGTCCGGTGTGGTTGCAGGTCTTTGTTCCAACCAATGAGTTATGTAACCAGCAGCATAGAACACCATAGGACTGCCCCCGTTACAGTTACACACCTGAGTCTACAAATCAAGGTCCTTAGCAAAGATTATTGGTTGACTAATAGAATGAGGTGTGTAACTGCTTGGTTGGAACAAAGACCTGTCAGGGTCTGTCGTGTGTCAGTTTCCCGTTATATTTTGATAGTCTTGTCTCTGTGTTCACGTCCTGTTCCCCGTGTGATTACCTGTCCCGGCCCTTATGTGTTTCACCTGTGCCTCGCTATCCCTTCCCTCCTGTGTGTATTTAACCAGTGCTCCCCTGTGTGTCAGTGCCAGATTGTCTTGTCTCCTAGAGCAGCATTCCAGCATTTCATGTTAGAGAGTATCCCCGTGTCTGACTGTTTCGTTCCTGGTTTCCGAGTCTCAGTCTCCTGTTTTGGTACCGTCGCCTGTTTGTTAGTCCGCCTGGTTCTTGAAGCCTTGTGCCTGCCGATTTTGTACCGCTGCCTGTCTGATTGCCTTTCTGGATTTTGACCCTTGGACCGAATTATAGACCCTGAGAACTGGTTACTGTCTGCCTGCCTGCATTTGTGTCGGCCAGTCTCTGTGTTCTTGATAGAACAATCTGGCCAAGATGGACACAGCAGAGCAGGACTCCGTGCTCGCTACCCTCGAAGTGCAGGAGCGTCGGCTCCGACAACAGGAGGAGAAGATTGAACAGGTGCGTCTGGCTGTGGCAGAAGCTTCCCAGCGCAGTGAAGCGGTGTGCGGCACAGTTACCGCTCAAGTCAACTACGTCATCGGACAGCTTCAAGCCATGGGCTCAGCCACTCACCCCTCTCAGTCAGCTGAAACCCCTGCGCCGGCCTCATCGTCAGCTCCGGCACCAGAACCGCCTCTGGCTCCTGCTCCTCCCTCAGAAGTCAGACCCGTCAGGCTCTCCAGTCCGGAAAGATTCTCTGGGGAATCCGATGACTGCCGCCCCTTCCTCTCTCAGTGCGAGCTCCACACACACACAATATGTACACTATATGTATAAAAGTTTTGGGATAACTGACCATTACACCTACGGGAGCTGTAATGACATCTTAGTCTAAATCCATAGAAAGCCATATTCCACGAAGCTCCCGGCGCACAGTTTTTGTGCCGATGTTAATGCCAGGGGAAGTTTGGATCCCTGCAGAGTCAACAGAGCGTTGGCGACTTGAGTTGCTGTTGTCCTTAAAGGCTTGCACTTTTCAATAATAGCACTTACAGTTGGTTGACGGTGGAATATCCAGCAGGGATGAAATGTGACGAGCGGACTCATTGCAAAGATGGCATCCAGTACCACGCTTGAATTGAAAATGTGTACAAGATGATATTGAAAATGAGGAAAGCATTAGGAAGGAAAGGTGATGACATATGAAGCATAAAGAATAAACGGGATGACATTGAGCCCAAAGATATCTTTTGAGCACCTAAGCTAGAGAGGACGATGTTGTGAACAGAGCTACTAGTACAGCAAGTACGCCCCTGGTACAGCAAGTACGCCGCTGGTACAGCAAGTACTGTAAAAGCGATGGATGTGTGTGAAGGAGAGATGCTGGGTATATTGGGAGAACGATGCTGAATAGGAAGCTGCCAGGAAAGAGGAAAAGAGGAAGGCCACAGAGGAGGTTTATGGACGTGGTGAGGGAGGACATGCAGGTGGCTGATGTGACAGAGGAAGACGCAGAAGACAAGAAGAAATGGAAACGGATGATCCGCTGTGGCGACCCCTAACGGGAGGAGCCGAAAGTAGTATATATATATATATATATATATATATATACACTACCGTTCAAAAGTTTGGGATCACCCAAACAATTTCGTGTTTTCCATGAAAAGTCACACTTATTCACCACCATATGTTGTGAAATGAATAGAAAATAGAGTCAAGACATTGACAAGGTTAGAAATAATGATTTGTATTTGAAATAAGATTTTTTTTACATCAAACTTTGCTTTCGTCAAAGAATCCTCCATTTGCAGCAATTACAGCATTGCAGACCTTTGGCATTCTAGCTGTTAATTTGTGGAGGTAATCTGGAGAAATTGCACCCCACGCTTCCAGAAGCAGCTCCCACAAGTTGGATTGGTTGGATGGGCACTTCTTTGAGCAGATTGAGTTTCTGGAGCATCACATTTGTGGGGTCAATTAAACGCTCAAAATGGCCAGATAAAGAGAACTTTCATCTGAAACTCGACAGTCTATTCTTGTTCTTAGAAATGAAGGCTATTCCATGCGAGAAATTGCTAAGAAATTGAAGATTTCCTACACCGGTGTGTACTACTCCCTTCAGAGGACAGCACACACAGGCTCTAACAGGTACTATTTAATGAAGATGCCAGTTGGGGACCTGTGAGGCGTCTGTTTCTCAAACTAGAGACTCTAATGTACTTATCTTCTTGCTCAGTTGTGCAACGCGGCCTCCCACTTCTTTTTCTACTCTGGTTAGAGCCTGTTTGTGCTGTCCTCTGAAGGGAGTAGTACACACCGGTGTAGGAAATCTTCAATTTCTTAGCAATTTCTCGCATGGAATAGCCTTCATTTCTAAGAACAAGAATAGACTGTCGAGTTTCAGATGAAAGTTCTCTTTTTCTGGCCATTTTGAGCGTTTAATTGACCCCACAAATGTGATGCTCCAGAAACTCAATCTGCTCAAAGAAGTGCCCATCCAACCAATCCAACTTGTGGGAGCTGCTTCTGGAAGCGTGGGGTGCAATTTCTCCAGATTACCTCCACAAATTAACAGCTAGAATGCCAAAGGTCTGCAATGCTGTAATTGCTGCAAATGGAGGATTCTTTGACGAAAGCAAAGTTTGATGTAAAAAAAATCTTATTTCAAATACAAATCATTATTTCTAACCTTGTCAATGTCTTGACTCTATTTTCTATTCATTTCACAACATATGGTGGTGAATAAGTGTGACTTTTCATGGAAAACACAAAATTGTTTGGGTGATCCCAAACTTTTGAACGGTAGTGTATGTGTGTGTGTGTGTGTGTGTGTGTGTGTGTAATATATCTATACACACACACACACACACACGTATATATATATAGCGGCCCCTTACCGATGGGCTCCAACACTGGTAAATGCTTTAATTGTCAAAGGTGGGATACTACACCCCCTTCCCTTTTAAGGTAAGAATATTGTGGCGAACGTAGAAGCAACGACAAAGGTAACTTTGCAGCCCCTTTATTGAACTCACACAGAAACAAGAACTTACAGAAATGTGTTACAATACATGGGGGTCATCTACTCGAACAACAAAGTTGTTCAGGGTTTCAGTTCCAAGGTTACACAACACAACAGAATGACAACTACAATTACACCACAACACATAGTAATCACATAAACACATAAAACCACATAAAACACTTACAAAACATTTAATAACAACTGACAATCTGCACGCAGTGCCTGATGGGTAAACCAGGACAATTGGCACAATTCTGACGGGGTAGCAACTTCGCTACATTACCCCCTCCAGCGTGTCGCCTGTCCTCAGCCGACAACAAAGTCCCTATAGCGAAGGGGAAGCCGTCTCCGCCGCCGCGGGGTCACTGGTCCCTGTTCCCCACTGTCTGTCCGGTTGGTAGGGCCTGTGGGTGTAGGAGGGACCGTCCCGGATGGGCTAAACTGATCTACAGGTTCTTCAGCCAAGGGGCGGTAAGGTGCCAAACAGTCCCGGTGCAGAACTACCACCCGCCCCCGGACACACAGTTTCACCCGGTACACAACATCTGAAAGCTGCTCCAACACCTCACAGGGCCCCACCCACTGGCTGGCGAGCTTGGGGGAGACTCCTCTCTTCCGGATTGGGTTGAAGACCCACACCTTTGCTCCTGGGGTGAAGGAGCGGCCCTGACAACGAGTGTCATATGCCCGCTTTTTTTTTTGCACCTGCCTGTTCCTGATGCTGCCGAGCAAACACTTGTGCCTCGGCCAGACGTTGTTGGAGGTCCCGCAGGTACTCGAAACCGGGTATCTTGGGAAGGTCAGTACCCGGGGGCGTGCCAAAGGCTAAGTCCACAGGGGTCCGCAGTTCTCTCCCGAACATGAGCGCGGCCGGTGTACACCCGGTACTTTCTTGTACCGCCGACCGGTACGCCCACAGGACCAGGGGTAGATGACAGTCCCAGTCTCGCTGGTGCCGTGAGGTGACAATAGCGAGTTGTGTTGTGAGCGTTCGATTGAACCTCTCCACCAGTCCGTCGCTCTGGGGGTGGAGGGGCGTGGTCCTGGTCTTCTTCACCCCCATGCGTTGACACACCTCAGCGAATACCTGTGCTTCGAAGTTCCGCCCCTGATCGCTGTGTATTTCTTCGGGCGCACCGAACCGACAGAACATCTCACACACCAGCCGCTCGGCTGTAGTGGCAGCGCTCTGGTCTGGGACCGCATACGCCTCAGACCATTTGGTAAAGTAGTCCATGGCCACAAGGACGTACCGGTTTCCGTTGTCTGTGGTGGGAAATGGGCCAAGAAAGTCCACACCGACCCGTTCCATGGGGGGCCCCCACCTGATCTTGTTGTAGAGGGGCATGGGAGCGTCTGGTTGGTCCTTTCTTGGCAGTGCAGGCATCACAACAGTGCACAAAAAGTTCAGTGTAATGCCTGCATCCGGCCCAGTGGAACCGTTGGCGCAGTTTGTTCAGCGTCTTTGCCACCCCATAGTGACCTGCCCCCACCGAGCCGTGGGCTGCCCGTAGCACTCGTTGGCGCCAGTCCTTGGGCACCAGTAACTGCCACACACTTCTTCCCCGGCCCGGCGCTTGCCAGACTCAGTACAACGGTCCATCACGCCGGGCCAAGGTGGCCCACTGGGAAAAGTAGGCCTTGGTCTCCACCGACATGGCAGAGACAGCTTGCCAGTGGGGGTGTGCCTTGGCGTCGACCCACTGTCCCACCCTGGCCAGGGTGGGATCACTATCCTGCGCTGTTTGCCACTCCTGCTTGTCCATTGCCATCAGCCACGCCTCCTCTGGCTCAACCTGCCGCGTGGTGGATACTTGGAGGATTGCTCTGTCTCGCTCCTCTTGGCGCTCACAATGTCTACAATCCTTGCGGGGACGACGGGAGAGGGCATCTGCATTGCTGTGCAGGCGCCCGGCTCGGTGCTGGGTCTCAAAGTCGTAGCTCTGCAGCTCCTCAATCCACGTAGCCACCTGGCCTTCGGGCTCCTTAAAGCTGAGCAGCCAGATCAGGGCCGCATGATCCGTCCGCAGGAGAAAGGTCTGGCCATAGAGATAGGGGCGAAAATGATTGAACGCCGCGACCACCGCCAGGAGCTCGCGTCGTGTAATGCAGTAATTGTGTTCAGGGCAGCTCAAGACACGACTGTAGTAAGCCACCACTCTCTCTCCCCCAGCAACTTCCTGAGACAGGACGGCCCCCAGCCCCACATTGCTGGCGTCTGTGTCCACGATGAAGCGGCACTTAGGATCAGGAAGGGCCAGGATGGGTGCAGTGATCAAGGCGGTGCGGAGCCGGGCAAAGGCGGCTGCACAGTTGTCGTCCCAGTGGAACTCCCGTCCCTTCTCGGTGAGACGGTGTAGGGGACTGGCAACGGAGGAAAAGTTGCGGACAAAACGTCGGTAGTAGGAGACGAGCCCCGTGAAGCTGCGCACCTCGCTGACGTTTCGCGGAACTGGCCATTTCTCGACCGCCTCCACCTTAGTAGGATCAGGGGCCACGCCCTCTGCCCCCACCACATGGCCCAAAAACTTGGTCTCACGTCGAAGGAGGTGGCATTTCTTGGGGTGCAGGCGCAGGCCCGCCCCCCCAATGGCTGGGAAGACCTGACGGAGGTTCTCTAGGGCAAGCTCGAAGTCAGCGGCATGAACCAGAAGGCCATCAAGGTAAACCACGCACCGGTTGCGGGGAATGTGAGCCAGCACCCTCTCCGTTAGTCTCTCGAACGTGGCGGGGTCATTGCAGAGACCAAAGGGCATCACACGAAACTGCCAGAGTCCCTGACCGATGGTGAAGGCCGTCTTGGGTCTGGCTTCTGGTGCCAGCTCCACCTGCCAGTAACCGCTCCGTAGGTCAAGTGAGCTGAACCACTGTGAACCTGCGATGTGGTCCAGAGCGTCGTCAATGCGGGGCAAGGGGTAGGAGTCCTTGCGAGTTGCATTGTTCAGCCGATGAAAGTCCACACAGAACCTCCAGGTGTCATCTTTCTTTTTGACCAGGATGGCAGGGGCGGCCCAAGGGCTATTGGATGGCTCTATCACCCCGGCCGCAGCCATCTCTAGAATCATCCGCTCTGCAGCTTCACGCTTGGCAAGCGCTAACCGGTAGGGTCGCAGTCTAATGGGTGGGGTTGTACCAGTGTCGATTGTGTGCTGCACCAGGTTGGTCTGGGTGCACTCCTCTTCGCGTGCAGCGAAAATCTCAGCGAACTGTTGGAGCAGGTCTTTCAGCTGTTGACTCTGCTGAGGGTCCAGCCCTTCACTGCTCCGCTGATACAGCTTCTGGATGGCGGCAACAGTGTCCGGCGAGGGTGTCTGAGGAACGGTAGCCTCGATGAGGGTCGTCGTCATTGTTGGTGGGCTAGGCAGTGTCGTCATCCCCTCGGTTGGCAGTGGAGATGGGGGCGGCGGCGGCATGGTGACAGGTGGAGTTGGCTGGATGTGGATACGTCCCACCTTCCTCTCTGGACGGCGCCGGAGGGCCAGGGTCTCTGTGCCAAGGTGAATGGCATTACTCGACACATCGACCAGAGCCCCCCGGCGAGTCAGCAAATCCAGCCCGATGATGCGAGGGTCTTGTATTTCAGCCAACCAAAACTCGTGGGTGGCTGCAACTTTCCCTGCCCGCACCTGCAGTGCTCTCTTCCCCAGCATGCTGGTTAGTTCCCCAGTCACAGTTCTGATTTTACGGGTGGTGGGCCTCCACTCTGTCTCTGGCAGCACCCCTGGACGCACAATGGAGATGGTGGACCCTGTGTCCACAAGGGCCCAGCAGCGGTGTCCACCAATGGAGCAACAAAGAGAGAGACCGTGTGCGTGGCCCACTCTGCCGATCTGGGAAGAGTTCTTAATGGGGGATATGGTCGGTCGGCTGGGTAGCAGTCTCCCCGCGGTGCCACCCCATTCTAGTTTTCCGACTGGGGAGTGCTACGGCGTCGTGGTGCAGGGGCAGGGCAGTCACGGGCCTTGTGCCTCGCTTCTCCACA